>NC_041718.1:16075500-16333000 GCF_900700375.1 Denticeps clupeoides
GACTAACATACACAGGCAAACAGTTGCGATATTCCAAATTCCAACACACTCTGCCTGTCCTGTTCATTCAGTTTTGATGATTTTAGCAGGAAATGGCAGCAATGGGTTTCTTTTTTTTTTAGTTCAAAAATTAATTTGAGACCAATTTTAAAATGCACTTTGTAATGTTCAAATTCACAACGTTACAAGTGAGCGGCGTACCATGCAATGACAAGCCGATATTCCTACCAGCTAATCAAACTGTAGTGCAATGATATTAAATACATTTCACCATATGATATCAGGATAGTGATAATATCATAATAGTATCATAATGTAAACATAATAAAGCATCAACGACTTATTGCCAATTGAAGAGGGAAAATGTCTGTATCATTTACATTTACATTTACATTTACGGAATTTACCACACGCCCTTGTCCAGAGCGACTAACAATCAGTAGTTACAGGGACAGTCCGCCCCCTGGAGACACTCAGGGTTAAGTGTCTTGCTCAGGGACACAATGGTAGTAAGTGGGGTTTGAACCTGGGTTTTCTGGTTCATAGGCGAGTGTGTTACCTGCTAGGCTACTACCACCCTATCATTGCAACTACTGTATCTATGCTTGAATTACATCACATTTAATTTTCTTTAATTTCCTAACTATGTTATTTTTATTTCAATTTTATTCATTGTTCCTGAATATTACTGTCAAGACAGTTTTTATTGTACATTAATTTTGAAGAGAAGTTTATTTTAGTAATTTCTGACCTAATTAAATATTTAGTGCATTGCATGAATAACACAATTTAACAGAAGGGATTTGATCAAAACTGGTGGAAGGGTGTGATCAAACAGAATGACTTAGCCATGCCCGAGGCTGAATCACGCATAAGAATTGACATTCATGCACACAGACACAGGACAGAGCGATGGCCGGAATACTAGTCCATAGTCGTACTACGGCGTTCTATAATTCATAGTTAAAGAACAAAATGTCATGCCTGATATTATTAATTATTGAAAGGTGATTGGATTCGCCCATGGCTAACCCGACCCTTTGCATTTACACCTTCATTTTAAGGAAGGAGGCAGGAGCCATCATCTAATGAAACAGATGAGAAATTGTCTTGGGAACACGTCTGACAGTAGTGTAGTGGTGAATGGTGACGTTGGCGCTGTGGATGGCGACTCGGTAGATGCGAGCGTGTCTGATGCCCCTTAAAGAGCATGTTTAGAGTCGGTGTGTGCCGAGCGGCCTTCTCCCCGCCGGCCGAGGGATCAGCGTTTGATTAGAAAGATTCTCTCCTCTTTCCTCCCGGTGTGTAACCGGGTCAGACTTCCACCTGGCAGAACATATTAAAGCTGGTTGCCAGGCAACAGAACTCTTTAAAAGTGAGCTTCCGCAGGAACTCTCTGTAGTCTGTGTGCTCGCACTACCCACCCCAGACCCACCATTGTAGGGAGAGGTGACTTTATCATGTTGATGATTCAGACCTCGCCACTGTTCCCATTAGTATGGAGAGATAGTGTATGATTGTGTGTAGGTGTGTGTGTGTGTGTTGTTTGCCTTGGTTTATGTGGTGACGAGCACGAACCTGGACTCCAGCTCTGGGGAGAGTCAGTTAGTGCAGAGACACAGGCTGAGACAGCCTTCTGGGATGAGCAGATGGGCTTTTCATGTTGAAAAAAACCCTGACATGTCCATGAGGTAGAGCTGCTGTGGTCTGGGAGGGGTGCCTTTTATTCCCTTCTCCACCCACATCCCCTCTCCCTCGCTCATTTGACGGACAAGGAAGAACAGAATCTTGGGAGGTGGATCATTAGATCCTGTACAAGCTTTAAAATGGGTGACGTGGAGTTGCAAACGATCCTGAATATTCACATTAAAATTTGTTATAAGCGTCTGGACATTTTAAAGAGAAACGGAGGAATAAACCAGGCTTTGTGAATGTGTCAATCTCATATTTTTGCTTTTTTTGTTTAATTGACTTAATCATGTAAAAACACACACCCACACACAGTGGTCTAATGTGCCCTCAACCCGAATCTCTCTATTCAGACACATTATCTCTCATAGTATGTTTTAAATGGAGATGATTAATGCATTAGAATTTGAGAAAAGCAGAAATTCAGTGAGCCCACTGCATTCCGCTCACCTTAATATGATCTGGTTACTTCTCAATCTGGCAGTCACGGGTGTACAATTAATTACTTGAGGTGAGTGAAATTTAAATGTAACATCTGAAAATATTTGACTCACCGCCATTATTACCGCCGCTATAATACTAAAATTAGGAGAGGAGAAAATACAACAGTGTAGGCCCATTTAACACATCGTTGACACATTAGATCCATTCCTGATCAGAATGTTGCTGTGGTACATCATGCATATAGAGGATATGTGTGGAATTATGGAATGAAGGGACGCCGGCATCATCACCAAGGCGGCATGGAGTGGTTGCAATAAGACGCAACTGGCGGCTCCCTCACTTCCCATTTCTGGAAATCCACCGACGGCAAATCCAATCAGCTCTCGCAGAGCATGGGGGGAAACCACATTGTAACCTGGCACCGCGAGAAGGCAACCGCCACACGTATCATTACCGACACTCTAATGTGTAATGTAGTGCCCTCCCCCGTAAACAGCGACTGCATTCGCCGGAGCGCCTCCGGTTCCGATGTGCAGCTCTGGCTGGCCTGCGGTAGACAGCTTCTGGACGGCTTTGGCACAGGGGGCTGACGGCCCCTCTTCCCCTCAGCCACTGTTGTCTGGATGAATAAGAGATGAGAGTTCGTGGAACGGCACTTCGTGGGAACCTGCCAGGCTTCGCACGGTTCGCCCCTCTGTTTCCTGGTTTGCTGCTCTTTAATGCACCCCCACCCCCTCCTTTATCATCCTCCCCTGACAACTGGCAGGTTCTCTCGCTTAAAAATAAAGGAACATCACGGGGAAAGACTTATGTTGCACGGCGAGGATATGACAGGCTGTGTGTCCAGTGGGACTCAGTGGTCCAAAACAACATTTTTTCCAGACCCGACTGGACTTAATCAGTCATCCCAAAGTGCACAGCGGGTCTGTATATGTGTGTGGCTGAGTGTGGTGCACGCAGTCGTGGTACCACTAGGGCGGCTTGGAGATCTTTCCTTTTTTCCCCGAGAAGGGATCAAACAACGCAGTTTGGACGCGTGTCGCGGTTAGCGCCGGGTAGATGCTTTTGGGATGAAAGTGGATTTGATCTAAGCCATATGTATCTTCTTTTGTTGTCTCCCCAGGGAGGGTGGAAATATCACTTACTCTTGTTGTGGCAGCTTCGGCTTTCCGTGGGTCAGGTTCACGTCCAGTGTGCGCTAGCTGACAGAAATTTGATGGTGGCCGAAGCAGACAAAGTGAACATCTGCACTGCATGAATTAAATCCTGCCATAGTTATCTGGTCTGACCTGCTTAAAATGATAAATCCATAAAAGTGTACAGACTGTAACCATTTTGGAAAAAAGATTTATCATTGACATATTTAATGATTAAGAATAAATGTATAACGCATCGATTGCAATACAGCCCTCGTCTGAACCGTCCTGCAGTTCCATTGCTACACAGGATGGGTGTACAGGGAGTGCAGAATTTTTGAGGAATAATTATATTATTGAACAACAACCATGTTCTCAATGAACCCAAAAAACTCATTAATATCAAAGCTGGATGTTTTTGGAAGTAGTTTTTAGTTTGTTTTTATTTTTAGCTATTTTAGGGGGATATCTGTGTGTGCAGGTGACTATTACTGTGCATAATTATTAGGCAACTTAACAAAAAACAAATATATACCCATTTTAATTATTTATTTTTACCAGTGAAACCAATATAACATCTCCACATTCACAAATATACATTTCTGACATTCAAAAACAAAACAAAAACAAATCAGCGACCAATATAGCCACCTTTCTTTGCAAGGACACTGAAAAGCCTGCCATCCATGGATTCTGTCAGTGTTTTGATCTGTTCACCATCAACATTGCGTGCAGCAGCAACCACAGCCTTCCAGACACTGTTCAGAGAGGTGTACTGTTTTCCCTCCTTGTAAATCTCACATTTGATGATGGACCACAGGTTCTCAATGGGGTTCAGATCAGGTGAACAAGGAGGCCATGTCATTAGTTTTTCTTCTTTTATACCCTTTCTTGCCAGCCACGCTGTGGAGTACTTGGACGTGTGTGATGGAGCATTGTCCTGCATGAAAATCATGTTTTTCTTGAAGGATGCAGACTTCTTCCTGTACCACTGCTTGAAGGTGTCTTCCAGAAACTGGCAGTAGGACTGGAAGTTGAGCTTGACTCCATCCTCAACCCGAAAAGGCCCCACAAGCTCATCTTTGATGATACCAGCCCAAACCAGTACTCCACCTCCACCTTGCTGGCGTCTGAGTCGGACTGGAGCTCTCTGCCCTTTACCAATCCAGCCACGGGCCCATCCATCTGGCCCATCAAGACTCACTCTCATTTCATCAGTCCATAAAACCTTAGAAAAATCAGTCTTGAGATATTTCTTGGCCCAGTCTTGACGTTTCAGCTTGTGTGTCTTGTTCAGTGGTGGTCGTCTTTCAGCCTTTCTTACCTTGGCTATGTCTCTGAGTATTGCACACCTTGTGCTTTTGGGCACTCCAGTGATGTTGCAGCTCTGAAATATGGCCAAACTGGTGGCAAGTGGCATCTTGGCAGCTGCACGCTTGACTTTTCTCAGTTCATGGGCAGTTATTTTTCGTCTTGGTTTTTCCACACGCTTCTTGCGACCCTGTTGACTATTTTGAATGAAACGCTTGATTGTTCGATGATCACTCTTCAGAAGCTTTGCAATTTTAAGAGTGCTGCATCCCTCTGCAAGATATCTCACTATTTTTTACTTTTCTGAGCCTGTCAAGTCCTTCTTTTGACCCATTTTGCCAAAGGAAAGGAAGTTGCCTAATAATTATGCACACCTGATATAGGGTGTTGATGTCATTAGACCACACCCCTTCTCATTACAGAGATGCACATCACCTAATATGCTTAATTGGTAGTAGGCTTTCGAGCCTATACAGCTTGGAGTAAGACAACATGCATGAAGAGGATGATGTGGACAAAATACTCATTTGCCTAATAATTCTGCGCTCCCTGTATATCTTGGCCACACCCTAAGCTTGACTTCAATCAGTAAATTTCCATCGGGGAAGAACTTTCATCTAAAAAGATTCCTACATTTTCCCCCAAAAAGTCGGGTGAAGATGGTTGGTGGCCTCAGGTGCTCCAGCATGTGTGGATCATTTAAAATGTGGGTTTTGATAGTTCAATGCCCTGTAGATGGTTGCTAGAGCTGTGAGTGAGCAAAAGGCTTTCAGCATGCCTTCACTGGACATGTTGTATATGTTGGACATTGTGTATTCTGAATTTATTATATGGAGGAGGATTGAAATATTAGTCATTAAACTATTAAAAATGTAAAGTCTGCCAGATATTTATGAGCATAATTTTATATCGAAAGTATTGGCTAAGCCTGCATTGGAAATGGGCTGATTTGGAATGAAGCAAATAGGTGTCTTCATGTTACATAATGATCTTACAAGTTGCTGTGTTCAGAAGGTTGGCTTTTTTTAATTACAGTAATAATCATATAAATAAGGCATCCAGGAGGCGTGATGGATGGAGGGCCTTGTTAAAGAGAACAGCAGGGTGGAGTGCATTCTGGGATGGATAATGTGCTAACATGTTGAGTTTAACTTGTAACAATGAGCAGAGATCATGCCTGGGAAGATCATAGACCTCATGAGGTGTCAACTTTCCTTCCAGTAACCGTCCTATTTACCAAAGACCTTTCCCTTCCCTTTCCCGGTTTCTATGGAAACGTGCAAAAAATGTGATGATCGGCTACAGCGGCTTCTCCCTGACAATCAAAAGCTGAAACGCAGGTGCTGTGGTGTATTACGGCTCTTTGCATGAGTGTAACAAATGCAGATGTTCCAATATTTCTCTCATTTTAGAAACCTACAATCATTATCCGTTCACAGAGCTCATTACGTTTGAAGTACGTGGACTCCCTCACAATCGTTTTACATAATTCTTCACTGTAATTCCCCATTCATTCTTAATAACAGCCCCTAAAAGTTAGGTTGGAAAAAGTCAGAATAAAAATTCCACTTGATTTGCATGGCTGAAGTATGCAGTAGATGAGCATATCAGGGGAACATAAAGCAGATACTCTCTTTGATCCTCCATTTTTTTCTGATCTGTCGATATATACAGTACAGGCCAAAAGTTTGGACACACCTTCTCATTCAATGTGTTTTCTTTATTCTCATGACCATTTACGTTGGTAGATTCTCACTGAAGGCATCAAAACTATGAATGAACACATGTGGAGTTATGTACTTAACAAAAAAAGGTGAAATAACCGAAAACATGTTTTATATTCTAGTTTCTTTGCTCTGATTACTGCTTTGCACACTCTTGGCATTCTCTCGATGAGCTTCAAGAGGTCGTCACCTGACATGGTTCTCCAACAGTCTTGAAGGAGTTCCCAGAGGTGTTTACCACTTGTTGGCCCCTTTGCCTTCACTCTGCGGTCCAGCTCACCCCAAACCATCTTGACTGGGTTCAGGTCCGGTGACTGTGGAGTCCAGGTCTCCACTTTCTGTTAAGTACATAACTCCACATGTGTTCATTCATAGTTTTGATGCCTTCAGTGAGAATCTACCAATGCAAATGGTCATGTAAATAAAGAAAACACATTGAATGAGAAGGTGTGTCCAAACTTTTGGCCTGTACTGTAGGTATTTGAATTTTTAATGCAGGGAGCAGTGGACAGACCCAGATTTCGGCAGATCCAGATTTAGATTTGCTTTGCTTTGTAACTACCTGCCCTACTCCAGTAATTCGTCGTGCAATTATCTCATTAGTTTGTATGGGTGGCGGGCGTTGCCAGTCGCTGATGAGGGTATCAGATTCCTTCAAACTCTCAGGGCATCCCCAAAGTGTCATGTGACCCTGTGATTGCATTAAGCACTGAGCTGCATGACAGGGGGCGAGTCATTTTAGAGTGAAATAAGGCGGCTGTGAGTGACCGCCTCCTTATTCTAGCTGCTTACCATGAGCTTTTCGGCAAACTCTTATTCTTTGTGCTTGTTTGGACGTGTCTAGGTTTTTTGGAAATAAAAAGAAAGTTTGCATTTGAGGTGTCTTGTCTCCGATTCCAACTCCGATTCTTATTTACCAAAAAGCCCAGTCTGTTGCTGAACCATTAAGCCTGAAGCATAGACATAAAATTGTAGACCTGAACATTTCTAATCTGTATTGCCATGGGATGATAAGACAGGGAACTGGCTTTTATGGGAATATCTATGTCTTTTGTAGGTGGCAAACTTGCTGCGCCTGTTCCAGATCCCCCAGATAAGCTATGCCTCCACCAGCGCAAAGCTCAGTGACAAGTCCCGCTACGACTTCTTTGCCCGCACCGTGCCGCCAGACTTTTACCAGGCCAAAGCCATGGCTGAGATCCTGCGGTACTTTAACTGGACGTACGTGTCCACTGTGGCTTCGGAAGGGGATTACGGTGAGACCGGGATCGACGCGTTTCAGCAGGAGGCCCGGGCGCTTCAGATCTGCATCGCCACGTCGGCCAAGGTGAGCCGCTCCATGGACCGTTACAGCTATGAGAACGTGATCCGTTCCCTGCTCCAGAAATCCAACGCCAGGGTGGTCATCCTGTTCACGCGCAGCGAGGACGCCCGCGAGCTGCTGGTGGCGGCCGCCCGCATGAACGTCAGCTTCATCTGGGTGGCCAGCGACGGCTGGGGGGCGCAGGAGAGCGTGGTCAGGGGCAGCGAGACGGTGGCCAACGGCGCGTTCACCATCGAGCTGGCCTCTTACCCCATCAAGGAGTTCGAAGACTACTTCACCGGCCTGAACCCCTACAACAACACCCGCAACCCGTGGTTCCGCGAGTTCTGGGAGCACCGCTTTCAGTGCAGCCTCCACGACCTGAGCTGCGGCAAGCACTCGCTCCGCGACGGGAGGTTTGAGCAAGAGTCCAAAATCATGTTTGTGGTGAACGCGGTCTATGCCATGGCGCAAGCACTTCACCACATGAAGCAGGCTGTGTGTCCCAACACCACCAAGGTCTGCAGTGCCATGAAACCACTGAATGGCAGGAAGTTTTACAAGGACTACATCCTGAAGACCAAGTTTGATGGTAAGAGATTTAAGTATGAAATCCCACAAATTCTTAAAAAAAGAATTGACATTTTTCTTACTTTCCTGAAATATCGCATGAGGTCCTGTCTCCTCCTGTCCTCCCTTGTTATTTGTTTTTCTTTTTGCCCATAATGCCACTTGTTCAAGGACACAGACACAATCTCTAATTCTCGATTATAGTCATCCTGGGAATGCATTACAACAAATCCGTACTTGCAAGTAGAAACCATACAAAACAAAACCCATACTTGCAAGTAGAAACCATACGAAACAAAACCGTACTTGCAAGTAGAAACCATACAAAACAAAACCCATACTTGCAAGTAGAAACCATATGAAACAAAATCGTACTTGCAAGTAGAAACCATACGAAACAAAACCGTACTTGCAAGTAGAAACCATACGAAACAAAACCGTACTTGCAAGTAGAAACCATACGAAACAAAACCGTACTTGCAAGAAGAAACCATATGAAACAAAACCCATACTTGCAAGTAGAAACCATATGAAACAAAACCGTACTTGCAAGTAGAAACCATACGAAACAAAACCGTACTTGCCAGTAGAAACCATACGAAACAAAACCATACTTGCAAGTAGAAACCATACGAAACAAAACCCATACTTGCAAGTAGACCATCAGCACAGATTTTATTATAAGGATTGTAGTGAACGTTAAATTCACAAATGTGACCAGTGCATAATTTCTTATGTATTGCAACAAAAATAGCCCCTTACATAATTACTTAATGTTATTCTCACTTTGACTGCGATGGAGCGGTAATAAATTGATTAAATGATTGAATTCCCCTTCGTTGGCGCCACAAGAAGCTGACGAAATTCGAAAAAAACAAATAAACATCTGCAGGGAGCCGCAGATTAATTTGTGTTCTTTTCACCGGGCCATAATTATCATCATCATGCTGCAAAACAGGCGCTGTCACAGTCTTCTGCGGAATGGGATTTTAGCCGGAAACACACAAATACCTCTGCGCGAAGCCTTGTGGCGTGGGTGAACAGAGGCGTAACCTGTCAGATGCCATCCCTTCCACTGTAGCTGGCCTGAATTATGCATAGCCGTCCTTGTCTGTGAAACATGCTTCGAGTGACACGCATTTATCACAAGCATGCCAACATGCTGCTAGCTCACTTTGAAGCAATATTCGGACATATTCTAATGTCCTGGGGACAGATTCCAGATTGGTGAAGCCGTCCTGAGGGAGCTACAAACAATTTGGACCTTGTAATGTAGGGAGACCATTCTGGAAATTCATAAAACTTGCCCTTAATTTACAGGTTTTATCCGACACCCTCAACCAAAGTGATTTGTAATCAGTAGTTGCAGGGACAGTCAAAGCAAACCCTGTCCACCCTATTCACCTCACTAATCCATAGTTTTCTGTGAGGTTTTGTGTCGCCACGTTTACATGCTTAAGACTGTGTCTAAAAATGTCCTCGGTAATGTGGAACAAATCGAATTACTTTGGGAGTTTGATAACATCTTGAAAACCAACAAAAGGAAAAGCCATTAAGATGTCGTTTAAGGCTTTGGAGAGGTGATCAAATGCGCTAGACTCTCCTGTGAGTCAACCTTCTGGCTTCAATTATGTAAATGTTCTGTTTGCACCTGTGACCAATGCATCAGCCTTGCCGAGACGAGGACAAGGCAAATCTGGAAGCCGGGCCGAGCTGGGCAAAGAGAGATGCAAAGGGCTTTGCCTGAAGGTCTGACAGTTAACCCACTGTTACCAAGCACTGTCATACCAGGAGATGAAAATACTTACAAAGACCAACGTAATGTATGTTGACAAGGTGTAATGCTGCACTATCCAACTGCAGGATTAATATATATTTATTATAAAGGATATCTTGTTTCAACGTTTCTCCCTTGCTCCTCAAGGTTTACCTTGCTGCTGATCTAAATATCTGTCTATATATCTAGAAGAGCTTTAATGATCCTTGTTGCAGATTCATCTCTCCCTGTTTGTTTGCTGGGGATATGCATATCATTCTTCTTTAACCTGTCTTCTCTCTTTATTTGTTTTGATGACTGTTGAGGAAATGATCTAAAAAATCTCCCACCACTGATGGTAGTTGGGCTGAGATCCATTGCCGTCCTCACCCTGGACTCTACTCTCATATTTTTGAGAGTATGTTTCATCAAAGGATAAAGATGAGCAAGTTCAACCACTTAAAAGTGAAAAAGTGGCCACAACCCATGACAACTAAATGCCCTACAAATTAGCATCTGCACTCACAACATGTATGAAATTAATCAATGGGGAAAAAAACATTTTCTTCTTGCATGGCCCTGTACAGCATCATGCCTCAATGGGCTAAACCAGAACCCCCACCACACCGTTTCTAAAGACAAGGAAATGGAAGCAACCTCAGGCTTGGTAGTAAGAAGTCCACTCTCATGGTCCATTTAGGAAGTATGTGTTTACAGTTTATCTTTACAGTTTATTTGGGTCAGGCAGAGCCTCCAGGCTGTAATCTTTGGTTGAATCTGTAGGTCTCTCAGATGGTCCATGATGTTCTGATATACAGTTGGCAGAGATATAAAAAAAAACTCATTTTGGTTGTTTCTTCTTTTCTGTAGCTCCCTTTCGTCCAGCGGACACAGACAACATAGTCAGCTTTGACGCTTTTGGAGACAGCCTCGGTCGGTACAACATCTTCCACTACCACAAACAGGACGGCAGGTACATCTACCAAAAGGTTGGGTACTGGGCGCAGAGCTTGAGTTTGAACACCAGCCTGATCCCCTGGGAGAGCCAGGTCATGCCCACCTCCCAGTGCAGCGACCCCTGCCGCAAAAACGAGATCAAGAGCATGCAGCCCGGAGACGTCTGCTGCTGGATCTGCATCCCCTGCCAGCCCTACCAGTACCTGCTGGACGAGTTCACCTGCGCCGACTGCAGCTTCGGCCAGTGGCCCCTGGACAACCTGACCGGCTGCTACAACCTACCGGAGGAGTACATCCACTGGGAGGACGCTTGGGCCGTGGGTCCCGTCACCATCGCCTGCCTGGGTATTCTGTGCACGCTCTTCATCATCGGCCTGTTCCTGAAGCACAACGAGACGCCGGTGGTGAAGGCCTCCGGACGCGAGCTCTCCTACATCCTGCTGCTGGGGGTGCTGATGTGCTACTGCATGACGTTCATCTACATCACCAAGCCGTCGGCGGCCGTCTGCACACTACGGCGCCTCGGCCTGGGCACCAGCTTCGCCGTCTGCTACTCCGCGCTGCTCACAAAGACCAACCGCATCGCCCGCATCTTCAGCGGCGTGAAGGACGGGGCTCAGCGCCTGCGCTTCATTAGCCCGACCTCGCAAGTGGCCATATGCGCCGGCCTCATCTCCTGCCAGCTGCTGGTGGTGGTGATCTGGCTGCTGGTGGAGGCGCCCGGCGTCCGGAAGGAGGTGAGCCCCGAGCGGCGCGACGTGGTCACGCTCAAGTGCAACAGCAAGGACTCCAGCATGCTGATGTCGCTCACCTACAACTGCGTGCTCATCATCCTCTGCACCGTCTACGCCTTTAAGACCAGGAAGTGCCCGGAGAACTTCAACGAGGCCAAGTTCATCGGCTTCACCATGTACACCACCTGCATCATCTGGCTGGCCTTCCAGCCCATCTTCTACGTCACGGCCAGCGACTACAGGGTGAGTGGGGGGGCGGGTCTTCCGTTCTTCACGCCCCATTTATAAGCTCTGTCAATAACGTGCAATGCTGACGCCTCCTCGGCCGGATCTAGATCAAATCACACAAGCCTGATAGCCGCTTCATCCTTCGCCACTGACCTGCTCGGCTGCTGCTACACTGAAGAGAAGCGTTCAGGTGTCCCGGTGTTTGCTTGAGGGTCAAGTTAAGGGGCCGAATTAAACATTTAAATCGTCTGTCATTTAACTCTGGTCGTATCTTATATGGCCACTTCTAATTCCCAATGCAACATCTACTTCAAGTGTGAGTCAGGAGCCAATATCTGGCCTCACTGCATTTATCCGTAGTACCTGCGATTCAGGAGACGGATAGAAAGATACCTTTGATCGGCTGTCTTTTGCGCTGATAAAAGGAGCAGCTTGCGTTTCATGTGGCTGGAAATGCGTTCCAGCAGAGAACAAAGGAACCGGCGAGATGATATCCAGGCAAATGACAAATTCTGCCTGAACAGGCGTCCAATGGCAGGTTTAATGACCAGAGATGAAGCGACAATTTAATGGTGCTGTGAAGCCTCTCCGCCTTGTGAAAGAATGCGCACGCCACCGTGGTGTTTGTTGCCGAGCTAAAATCAATAGTGATAAATAAATTAGAGATTACAACCGTGTGGTAAAATCGATGGTCAGGGGGTGTCTGTTGAGTTAAATGCAGGAGTTGATAGTACATGCGAGGGAAGACAGCATATTAGGGAATGTGCATTTTTACACCCACCGCAAGTGCTTTCTGTGAAGGGGAATTAATCAGGTCACTGATGGGGACACGCACCCTTATTTGCCTGATGAACACTCGTGGCCTCCTGAATTCTCCGAATCTGAGTGGCGGCGGTGAGCGCCGCTCGCGGGGGACCTGTCCTCTGTCCGCGGAGACCGTTGTGTTTCTCTGAGGACGCGGGGCGCAGGAAGGCGGAGGTCCCTGGTGGAGATGTGTGGGCTGGAGTGTGAAAAGGCCAGGCTGAGTCCCAGCTGTGGCCCCTGCACTGGGACAGAGGTGTACCTGAGCGAACCTCACACCCATATCTGGCTGCAACATGGAGTCATCTTATACTGTGAGACTAACGTCAGGAAAATGACACAGAAGACGTGTGTGAAAAAAAACACCTTTAGCCCCTAAGGGAATTGCCCAGATTTTGAGATCAACAAGCCCACGGTTTGGTTTGTATTTAGGGTTATATTTATGGGTCATGGTTTCGGTTTGGTCCAGCATTCTATCTGCCTTTTCTCTGCAAAAATAGCATTGTCTTATTTAATAATACAATTTAATAATACATGAAATCTATTTTGTTTTAAAAGCAAATGTCATTTCACCTGTACAATATGTCCAGTGAATGAGGAATCTAAAATATTTTACAATTAAATTACATTAAATAAAGATATTTTCTTAGCCTACAATTTAAAGCAAATATTTCAGCCCATCTGCATTATTCACAACATACAGTGGAACTAACAGTGGTGCACGTGAAATATTATTCAGTAAAAGCAGAAGTGCCTTCAAACTTGCTTATGTATTAAAAGAACCAGCCTCTAATGTCACTCTTGGCACAACAATATTTTAATAGAATGCAATTAATGACTATTTCATTAGCTGTCAAAGTCAAATTGAATAAAAACTGTTTTTTTTTTTAACCAGGTGGCATCTTTATGTCTCTGTGTATAAACTGTAATTGGATGTAATTGGAACTTGTGTTCAGAAAAAAAAGCCACAACTGTATGTGTGTAGATATTTCTACATTTAAGTCCTGTATTTTCCCACAAAGTAACATAAAAAGGAATGAGATTTCACACAAGTGGAGTAAATATATTACTTTGAAATGCAGTGAAGTAAAAAGCCTCCCCAAGTAGTGATGCATAAAACAGCTACTTAGCTACAGTAATCAATTACAAATAATTTAAATGATATGTTTGTGTATGTGTGTGTATATGTTCAATGTGATAAAGAATAATGTGTCGTGGTGACATCTTCTAGGGACAAGGGCTCCTGCCGCAGGGACTTGACAGTCCAAAGCATTTCAATTTCAATGTATTTTTGCAGATAAGAACACAATGCTTGAGTTCTGTTTGTCCTCTTTGTTGTTACATTCCCCACATTTTTGTTATGTGACATCTGCCTGTCACTGAAGTTTTTCTTTTGTGGGAAGAAGGCGTTTTAAGGTTAGGTCTGGCTGATCCAGCGGCTGCATCGCGGGACAACGCTAATGTCATGTGACTGACGCTGATCTCCGTCTTCTTATTGTCACACCAACCAGTTTACTGCTCTCACCCCGGAGAAAACAGGCAGCAACAAAAAAATCTAGGCCACCCTGAGTGCAGAACACGGCACTCCAGATACCCTTGACTGAGAAACGTTATTGAGAGATCTTGTCATATGCAAATTAAAGGTATGATGTGGGCTTGAGCACGCCGAAGTGAATAAAATTAAGAACTGCATCTCCAAACCACAAGCTGCACCGATCCGTCACAAATACAGTTTCATTCTTATAAACGTCTAAATGTCTGAACTGGCCTTGTTGGAAAGCCGGACGCTTCGGCTTCCTCAGAATCATCCTCTGCATTATTAAAAGCTTGTCCATTTGTTCGTATGCACTCTTGCTCTCAGTGAAACACTATTGATCCTATTTTAGGGAGTCGTAGGAGCAATGAAAGTGGGAGAAAGCAAGCCGTGAAGCATGGTGATACTGGGTGAAGGAGGGTCATACGCACGTGGTTCCTATATCATAGCCGTCAGAGGTGACTTTCCATAAAAAAAAAAAAGACCAACCTTGCCGAAAGGTTGCATGGCTGTGATATTTTTTCATTTTTACTTTATCGGTGGGTAAACATTGTAGTGAAATTTTCAGGATATTTTGTGTCGGATTTCGCCAGAGCTGTGGCTCCGCCCCGCTGACAGATGCATTGCCAGATGCATTGTCATTTTTTTCTGTTCATCAAATAGTAAGTGTCCTTAGAAGGATGTTGTTGCTTAGCCCTGACTCTGGACATTTCCTTTAAGGACCATCAAATATGAATTTGGTTTCTTCATGAGAAACTCTCCCTACCTTTAGACATTTAGGCATGCACCAGATTTGAATGGCAAAATGGTTTAGGACTCTTGGTAGCCATCCTGAAAGTGACATGTGTATGAATTTTTGGTTGACGTGTTAATAATTCAACAATTCATAAATTTAGGGCCAATTCAAAATTTCCTTGTTTTTCCATTGGAAAAAAACTGAAAAAACTGAAAATGGTTCTCTAATAATCAATGAAGCTTTGAACGACTAATCGTTGCAGATGAAGATTTTCCATCATTAACAGTCATTTACAACATCAACAATGTTTTCACCCATGGGATGTCTCTTTATGGCACTAAACAATTGTTTCCAATGAAAAACGAGGCCATTTCTAGATAACGGTAGTGTCCCCACGTTATTGCCAGCTCAGGTTAAGAAGCAGCGCGCTGCCTCTGGACACTATTACTTTTTTTCTCACTGAGTCCCAGTTTACCTCAAGTTGTAACTGCTGCATTACAATTCAGAGCCTCATTCACTTGCCACAAGTGCCTGCTGCGAGCCGTCAACTCTGTGGAAGGGACGTTATCTGGAACAGCACCTTAAATAGAACCACAGGCAGGGGACGGTCTTGCATTTGAGACAAACATCCAGCGTGACATCAGACAAGTTGCATTAAAAGCATGACTCTTACAGCTTTTATTTCTTTTTTCAGTCCTGATAAATTCACGTATTTCTTTATCAGAACTCAAATATTCATGGTTCAAAGCATTTTTGACATATGTAGTGTAGAAGTGCAATGAAATTCTTGTTTTGATGTCGACAAAATGGCGAATCTCTAAATATAATAGAAATAATAAGTAGGAAGGCAGAAGGAAACCTCACTTCACACCTCCTACCACCATGGCTGCGCTCAGGAGATGAATATGTGTTCTTTCTACAGGTGCAGACCACCACCATGTGCATCTCCGTCAGTCTGAGCGGCTCTGTCGTGCTGGGCTGCCTCTTCGCTCCCAAGATCCACATCATCCTGTTCCAGCCGCAGAAGAACGTGGCCACGCTCAGGGTTGCCACCACCCGCTTCAGCGTCACTACAGGGCCCGGCTCCAGTTTCTCGCAAGGTACCCGCAACAACTATTTTTCCAAAAAAACTTTAAACAAGTGGACCTGGCCTGGGGGTACAAATAAAAACAATTATTTAATTCGGGGAGTCGGAAATTTTATCATTTAATCCATTGCTCAGAATACGGTGTTACTTACATTTACATTTACATTTACAGCATTTATCAGACGCCCTTATCCAGAGCGACTTACAATCAGTATTTACAGGGACAGTCTCCCTGGAGCAACTTAAGGTTAAGTGTCTTGCTCAGGGACACAATGGTAGTAGGTGGGATTTGAACCTGGGTCTTCTGGTTCATAGGCGAGTGTGTTACCCACTAGGCTACTAACACCTTACTTCAGAATGAGGTCAAATAGAAAAAGAAAATTTTTTCATTTATGCTGTAAATCCTAAAATTGTTTAAATGAATATGAATATGAAACTGAAGACGCAGTAATTATCTCAAGGCTAGACCGCCTTAAAGCACACAGCCTGCAGTCTCTCAAAAAGCGAGGCCCTCAAAGCCCAGACCTTTGTAGACCGTGTCCTCGTCCCGTGTTAGTTAGACAACTGACTTGTAAGCTAGCCCTGGCTTCTCTGTTTTCACCTCCTTGTGGAGGAGGACAAGTTCTACGATGTCATGCAGCCCTGAATACCCTCTGATTTCCCCGTTCCTCCCCGGCAACGTCTATAAAAATTTGATGTAGATTGAGATTTGTATTCCCATCAATTATTCTCTTTCTTCTCTTTTATGTAATTTTTTTGTTTTCACAGCATCGGCCTCCAACATTGTCCCAACAGTGTGCAATGGCCGAGAAGTGGTGGACTCCACCACATCCTCTTTGTAAAAGTTCTGCCATACGTGATATCCAGAGGTATATAATCATTAGTCAAAACAACCACGGCGGTGAAAATGCTGGCACGCGCTCACCCGGAAGAACCTCCTGATTATATTTTGTCCTCAGCGTGCTGTGAGTACAGTGTCCCGACTCTGTTTTTATTTCTCTGATGGGTAGATGTATGATAAATGAGATGCCAATACAATTCAGTATACCCCTTATTTATATTGAGAGAGAAAAAAAGAGAGAGAAAAGCATAATTAAGCAAAAACATGGAGTAAGATGTAGTTAATATGTTCTATGTACAATATACAAGATGTTTTTAAATGTAGATTTTTGGTGAACAAGTTTGTGCTTTCTTGTAATTTATGTAAATAAAATGTGTTTTTATAATGAGCACAACCGCGGACAATTGACTCATTTCTGGGACATGTTTGTCGAACGTAAACAGCACAAAAACTGGGACAGATGTAAAAAAGCCATAGTCACAAAGACCAAGGCTTCATTTTGCTTATTTCACAGCTAACTGTGGAAAAACTGCATGGCATCTAAAAACCTCCTTGTTATGTCGCTGAAAGAATAATTACCACGAACCCCAGAACTCTTGCTGTAGGTATGTGTGGTTTTTCAACACCACGGCCTCCATTTCTGCATGGAGACGTTTTAAGGCGCGGCATTTGCCTCTATAATTCCTCACCATCTGCCGAGGCTTTTGACCAAACCGATCACAGCCACTTCATGAATATGAAGCGATGTTCTCAACAGAGCACCCATTAACTACCACAGTAATACCCCAGATATCTGCCACCATGAGTGAAGCGCCACCCCCCCCTAGTGAACGTGTTGACACACTGCACCAAGCCAGGACGTGACTGGCACCCCTGGGTCTGAAATCCAGGGTTTGGGGGTCAGGCAACTAGTAGAGCCTCGACTTCGGTCAGCGCCCTGCTGCTTCGACGGAGGAACATTCTGGCCTGCATTTTGTAGTTTGGCATCAGTGATGTTGGTGTGATGTCTGCTCAGGTGTGGCAACTGAATTTTGGTGCGACCCAGTTTGGTGGGAGATTTGCACTTGATCAGGGAAGCACACAAAATGTGACATTTCATGCATAGTCATATTCACTCTGCATACTCTTATTGAACAGTTAACTCAGGGTTAAGTGTCTTGCTCAGGGACACAATGGTAGTAAGTGGGATTTGAACCTGGGTCTTCTGGTTCATAGGCGAGTGTGTTACCCTCTAGGCTACTACCATCATCAGCGCAGCCTCTTTGGTCTTGGTTCCGGGTCTCCAAAAAGTCTTCCCTCCAGCCCCACCTTAATTTGGCCCGCGTGTTTCTTCACCTTTGTGTTGTCTTCGGTGACTTTTTCACCTTTTTTAAAAGTTAATGTGTCATAACTTTGCCCTTCTTTCTTTTTTTGGACTGAAAATAACACGGTGGTTCCATACTATGCTATGTGTAATTTTCTTTTTAAAAATTTACTATTTTTATTAGATTATGGGTGATAAGATGATAATTTCACCCTGACAGATTTAGTGGGGTCAAACTATTGCTCTTTCCAGACAGACACACAAAATGACTTTGAAAAGTCACATTCACACACACACACACACTTCAAAGCAACAGGAATTCCAACTCTCACACACACGTTGGGCCTCCAGTCAAAACAGAAGCCGGACAGCCGTAAATATGGTTCATTTCACAACTTTGATGTCTGATTGGGGACAAGACAATAATAAACAACCCCCCCAAAATGCTTTTCACTCTGAGACAGTGAAATGTAGAAAAGGTACACTGCTTTAGAGGTTCTTGACCTGATAGCCAGGTGTCAGAGGAAGAAAACTTCACTGAAAATGATGAAGACTTTATTCTAAATGATGAGGAGGAATCAAATGATGGAGAAGAGCCGGCTCTTCTGGTCCTGGAAAGGACCAACAAGGTATGCTGTTTCTCATGCTGATAACATAAAGTCAACATTTGAGTTAATTATGCCAGAATAAATTAAAAAGATTCTGCTGGAAATGGCCAACAAGGAAGGGCATCGTGTTTATGGTGACGACTGGAGGAAGATGGATTAAATAGATCTTCAGGGACACCTGGGACTTTTGATTCTTGCAGGTGTCTACGGGTCCAGTAAAGTAAAGCATCCAGAGTATGGGAGGGCCAGAGACAAACTCAGGTGTGGGATAAGTGGGTACATCGATTGCACCTTATGTATAGTCCCGGTGGATAGTGACAGTGGATGAGCGCCTGGTCCCATTCAGAGGTCGATGGGGACAATATACGCCAAGTAAACCCGGCAAGAAGGTGGCCTAGCGGTTAAGGAAGCGTCCCCGTAATCAGAAGGTTGCCGGTTCGAATCCCGATCCGCCAAGATGCCACTGAGGTGCCACTGAGCAAAGCACCTTCCCCCCACACTGCTCCCTGTACGCCTGTCACTCGGGGTGATGGGTTAAATGCAGAGGACAAATTTCACTGTGTGCTGCTTTGTACCACATGTGACAATCACTTCACTTTAGAAGGGCATCAAAATCTGGACCGCCTGTGATGCCCAGACAAGCTACGCCTGGAGCATGCAGGCGTACACAGGCAGACAGAGTTCTCGACATGACAGAGGGTCTTGAGGGACACACTATCACGTGTGACAAATTTTCACATCCTATGCCCTTGGGCGGGAGCTGCTAAGGAAGAAGCCGAACATGGCGGGAACTGTGAGAAAGAATAAACCGGAGCTTAGAGGGCCAACGCTCACACGCTCATCTCCTACTGCCCAAAAAATATTTTAAAAATGTGCTTCTCAAGAGCTCTCTGCATCGGGATACTACAATCAAGTTCCACTTGAGGAAGGAAACTTGTGACACCTCTCATAAAACGACGCCAGGTCCTTCCCCCGCATGCCAGCCTCAGCCTGCTTGGTCATGGAGGTCCAGCAGGACGCACCAACCAAGAGGTGCAAATTCTGCTTGTATGACAACAAAACCGGTAGGAGGTGAGAGGAGTGCAATGCACATATATGCAAAAAACATAGCATTGTAACCTGATTTATAAGGTAAATTGCTATTTGTTTTTTTTTTTGCTAAAAACTTGAATACATTTATATAAATGGTCAATAATACCACTTTTGAAAGTGTAAAACATATGTTAATATTTGGAAAAAATTATTTAATTTAATCTCTTGTGCTTTATAAGCAATCAAATACACCGGGTAAAATGTCACCGGGAGGACAAGAGGTGTGACTATTTGCAATCATTAAAAAAATGAAACGGTTTCAAAACAATATCCTGAATAAACTTTAACATATTCTACCACATTTTGTGCCTCTGATCATAACCTTAGTGAATATAATTCAGAATATTTACTGTTTTTTTTTTTTTAAAGAGGTATTATTTTAGTTAAATGGTCTATAATACCACGTTTTTGTTAAAACATATACTAAAGTGTAAAAATATGTACTAAAATACTGCAAACAAGCTCACTAAAAGAGTGAAATAGAAATTGGTTTGCATTTAATCTCTTGAGCTTTATAAGCAGTGAAGTGTCACCGGGAGGACAAAAGGTGACTAGTAAACGGGAAGAAAATACAAGGGTTAATGACGTAATAATGAGTGTGCCAGGTTTTGAAACCATGTGGGTTTAACAGGCAGACGTTCGGCTTGGACCAGGGCTTGAGGGGTGTTGTGCTGAACACCGCCAGGCTCAGACCAGCAGTTTACCAGGCGTCTACAACTCTGGACTTCCAGTAGAAGACCAGGCCTGGATTCATTTCGGGTAATTGCTGAAACTGGAAAAGCTGGTCCAGTACCTTGACCTTGAGTGAATTGAAGAACTCTACTATCTATCAGGCATGACACTGGGGCAGTGGTGGCCCATAATCAGAAGGTTGCCGGTTCGAATCCCGATCCGCCAAGGTGCCACTTAGCAAAGCACCGTCCCCAGACACTGCTCCCCGGGCTCCTGTCATGGCTGCCCACTGCTCACCAAGGGTAACGGTTAAAAGCAGAGGACACATTTTGTTGTGTGCACCGTGTGCTGTGCTGCACACGGTCACAATGACCATCACTTCACTTTCACGACATGACATCCAATAATCCACCAAGTTCTTATGACAAGTAACTGATTGTGTCTTTTCGTGCAGGAGACATCCTTTCATCTTGTGTAAAGGCCACAGATGTGGGACAGTTTTATAAGGATGAGGTCAGGAATGCGTAGAGGAATGAGAATAACATTAATAACATCTGTTTTTTTTTTCCCTCAACCTCTTTCTACTCTTTAGGCACTGTGCATTGTGCCTCACAGCAGCATTACCATGCAGATATTTTAAATGTATGAGGTAATGCATTTTTACAACAGTGAACGTTTTTACATTTCAGTAAATTATTGCCAACCATCTACATTTGGCATATGTATAAGTAACCCTCTGTGGTATGAGTTCCAGGTGTGCATTTTGGCATGCTTTGCAACAATAACTTGCAACAATAACTGAGG
The DNA here is from genome assembly GCF_900700375.1 of Denticeps clupeoides. NCBI lineage: Eukaryota > Metazoa > Chordata > Actinopteri > Clupeiformes > Denticipitidae > Denticeps > Denticeps clupeoides. The sequence continues at coordinate 16,096,831 of NC_041718.1, forward strand.
TCCAAACCACCACATAAAAAGCCAGATGCGCTATTCTTTCACAAACCGCCACTCTACGTGATAGATGTCACACGAAAACACAAAAATGTTCAGCAATGACCGATTTTACACAGACAACACCGTCCGTTCATTTCTCCGCGTTGCACTCCGCTCCGGGTTCGCGTGTTATTCCACGTGCCGAGTCAGCGCGAACGCGCTCACGTGAACGCGCATGCAGTCGGGGCGAAACCATCTGACGCCCGATACTGGGGGTGCATAATGAAACTAAACAAACAAACGAAAAACACTTCCGTGTCGTCAATGAAGACATGTTGAGCGTGGTTATTCATCACTTATAACGCTTCGTTCATATTGTGTACGTCTGAAAACTAGGCCGATGTGTTTTAGAGGACTATTTTAGTTAAAGTTAATAAATGCGTAGCTATCCGTAGCATACCGCTGTTCATCTGAGGAAAATAGTCCAGGAGATATATTATCGGGGCTCTTGAGTTGTTGATAGCGAAATGCTGTGATTTGTGAGTGCATTGTGGGACGCTCGGTCCTCCCCCGCCATGAGGGACAGGTTGGTCTGGTCCGCCCCATTCAGCGTCCGGTGAAAGGCCCCGTCAGCGTCGCAGTGTCGCTGTACCGACGGTGGCGAGTCGTCGACTTCCGTAAAGCCAAATTAAAACAAACAAAGAAGTTATGGACGAAGGAGAGAAGCATTTTGCGAAACCGACGATGAGAACGCCATGGTGAAAATGGACACGGAAGACAGCAGTCGCAGGCGAACGCGGAGCGCCTGCAAACGGTCCGTGCTTCGCGACGCGCCCGCGAACAGCAAGGGCTCCGGCGTCCTCCGGTCCCTGAGCGTCGGCAACTTCGACGACCAGGAGGCGATGGAGGACGACGGCGAGTGCCCGAAGCACGGGCAACCGGGCCGCAGGGTCATGGCCCCGCGCTACAGCCTGCTGCGTGAGGTCGGCCGCGGCAGCTACGGCGTGGTCTACGAGGCCGTTGCGCGCCGCTCCGGCGCCCGGGTCGCGGTGAAGAAGCTCCGCTGCGACGCGCCGGAGAACGTGGAGCTCGCCCTGGCCGAGTTCTGGGCGCTGACCAGCCTGGACCGGCGGCACGAGAACGTGGTGCAGCTGGAGGAGTGCGTCCTGCAGAAGAGCGGCGTGGCGCAGAAGATGAGCCACGGCAACAAGCGGTCCAGGCAGTACCTGCGCCTGGTGGAGACCTCCCTAAAAGGTAAAAAAAAAAACCCGCAGCTGCCCGGGATACTTTACGTACAAGCAACTCTTTACATTCGCTGTTTTGTCAAGTTTCTGAACGAACCGTGGCCCATTTCGTGCACGGGAAATTGCCAGATCACGCCGGTTTGGCTTCTCCTGACGTCAGCTGACGTCACCTGGACGTTGTCCTTTGTCAGGCTCGGTCTCGATGTTAGACAGGGCGACGTCTTGCACGCGTTTCCGAGCGGTGAGCGTTTGGCGTCACACGTCGTACTTTTTTTTTTTTATTGTTTAGCAGAGAACCTGCTCGATGGCTTCCTAAAGGACAGTCTTATTTTGAGACAAAGGTTTTTTTTCCTTTTCTTTTTCATGCCACAGGATGTCATGTAAGTCAGATATGACGTTGTCAGAGCTGTCCCCTGCATGACCCCGCTTATGCAACTTTAAGAATGGTGGGGGGGGGGGTCTTTAACCCCAGCCGCTGGCCTCGTTTTGGGGGTCATTTATATAAGAGTTGTGATCTAGGTCGCTTCCACCATACGCTTTGACAGTCTACGACATAAGCTGCTTCATTATCACGACACAGTACAGCCTCACTGGTGAAACATACCGTATTCTGTGCAGTGCACGCTAGCCATGAGCCAACAGGGCGTAAATCACACGGTAATGATTCCTTACGCCAAGCAGTTTGGTCGATACCTCATAAGTTCCCACAATTCTTCTTGGTTCGATGCTAGTTTGATATGTTGAAATTTCTAACACTGTGACGCTTCAATTAATTAAAAAAAGGCAAGTATAAAATAACAAAATGTGCTAAATAAGTGTATGGAGAGACCTGTACAATAAATTACATTAACGTGATTGTACATCAGAGTGGATCATGAAAATACTGGAACAGGCGAGGGAGGGTGTAAAAATGAGTGGGTGTCTGTGGTCTTGGAGGTGGATGGAATGAGGCAGCAGAGAGGCTAAATGTAGGGTGAAAATTATATAAAGAAACAAAAAAAAAACTCATCAGCGCTTCAACAGTCTTATAAATATCATAAAGCCCCACCCTTAAATGGGACATCCCATACCCCAGGTTTACACAGGGCTTTTCACATGAACAGAAACAAATCAATGTACACCCAGATTCCTTCGGACATATAAAGCATTTCTGATCATTCCCCCTGTTTAAAACAGACCTTCTACAGCTGGGTCGCCCCACATACCTCACCCCTCTAAAAACAGATAATTACTAATAAGGATAACGCAAACTCTTCAAAATGAGTCCCGGAATGGGGGCGCACTCCTTCACCACCCCGTCCCCAGGATACACCACGATGCGGTGCTTGTATGTTGTATTTATAGAACATACAGTAGTGGCCTTAGCGGGTTGAGGAAGAAGACTCGTAATCCCGGACCTCCAAGGTGCCACTGGGGGTCCCCTGGATCAAGGTACCTCTGACTGCAGCGACTGGGCCTTGTTTTTGGGGTCATTTATGTAAGAGTTGCGATCTAGGTCGCTTCTCGGTTCGGCTGCTTCGACCGTACACCGTGTCGACTCTATAACATAAGCCGCTGCTTTTTCCTGTGAGTAGTACAGTAAGTGGTCACAGTACTGCCTTGCTGGTGAAAATTACTGTGTTCTGGGCAGTGTGGTCTAGCCATGAGCCAAGGTGCCACTGAGGTCCCCTTGATCAACGTACCGTCCCCACACACTGCTGCCCACGCCCCTTTCATGGCTGCCCACTGCTCGCTGAGGTGGGTTAAGTCCAGAGGACACATTGTGTCTATCGCAATGACTTTATATAAAGTGAAGTGATTGTAATACACAGCACACAGAGACACAATGTGTCCTCTGCTTTTAACCAGCAGTGGGCAGCCATGACTGGCACCTGGGGAGCAGTGTGTGGGGATGGTGCTCAGTGGCACCCTGGTGGACCGGGATTCGAACTGGCAACCTTCTGATTACGGGGCAGCTTCCATAACCGCTAGGCCACCACTGCCCCATATATATATGTATTATATATTAATGTGGTCACGTCTGTGCACCTCCTATTTCTAAGCAAAAATGTCAGCAATGCTCCTTTGTACATATTAGCTCTTGCAGAAAACTGTAACGACAACGTATTGATCTTGGCTGAATCGGTCAGAATCAGTCGGTGGGTTTATAACATGGTATAATTGGTTCGGTTCCTTTTCACGCGAGAACGTTCTCTCTTCTGATTGGTCCGATGTATCGCCGCGGCAACACCAAAAGTAAATACAGGTCCGCCTGTTGTGGAATGTGTTCTGCGTGAAATCGAAGGGGCGGTACGTTCGGTGGTAAATTCATGTGAACGTGTTCGGTCCTGTTTCACAGAGTGCCATTACTGTGTAATTGATTAAATTCTCTTTACTAAGTTTCACACCTACAGGCTGTAAATAAGCCCCACACATCTTCACTTTGTGTTTGGTTGAGGCCTCTCGCGTGCAGATGTCAGATACAAACCATTTCTTGTTTCGCGGTTGAAATACGAACGAGAATGTGAATTTGTGTGTGTTTTTATTTTTTAAATGTCCTTCCTGACTCTGATTCTTCTATTTCACACCGCAGGCGAGCGGGTGCTCGGCTGCCCGGAGGAACCCTGCTACCTGTGGTTCGTGATGGAGTTTTGCGAGGGCGGAGACCTGAACCAGTTTATTCTCTCGCGCCGCCCGGACCCGCAGACCAACACCAGCTTCATGGTGCAGATGAGCAGGGCCGTCGCCTTCCTCCACCAGAACAACATTGTCCACCGAGACCTCAAACCGGACAACATCCTGATCTCGGAAAGGTCTGGCGTCCCCGTTCTCAAGGTGGCGGATTTTGGCCTCAGTAAGGTGTGTGCTGGTTTTGGGAGCGGCCCGGGGGGGAAGGACAGAGACGGGGGAGAACAGGGGAACAAGAACGTGAATGTGAACAAATGCTGGTTGTCGTCCGCGTGCGGCTCGGACTTCTACATGGCCCCCGAGGTCTGGGAGGGCCACTACACGGCCAAGGCGGACATCTTTGCCCTGGGCATCATCATCTGGGCCATGATCGAGAGGATCACCTTCATCGACGCCGAGTCGAAGCGCGAGCTGCTCGGCACGTATGTGAGGCAGGGCGCCGACATCGTCCCGGTGGGCGAGGCGCTGCTGGAGAACCCAAAGATGGTGCTGAGCATCCCGCAGAGGCGGCGCTCGCACATGTCGGACGCCCTCCGGAAACTGCTGCAGGACATGCTGGCGGTGAACCCTCAGGACCGGCCAGATGCCTTTGAGCTGCAGAGCAGGATGGGCCAGGTCACATGTGCTGCGTGACCTCTGACCTCTCAAGACTTTCAGGTACAGACCGTAGAGAAATGTGTTTAAACGTACCGACTCCACCATTGACACCATTTACTATAATAATAGTTTTTCTGCGTTTAGAAATAAAAAAAAATGTTGTATTTAAGCCTAATGGTTAAAAAATTGATGACCATTTCAATTTGCCACACCATGTCATGCAGGTTAAAGGTGTGAAGTGTGTTTGATTGGGGACGGCAGATGACCACAGTGGAACTAGCAGGATTTGTTACATTTACATTTATGACATTTGCCAGAGCGACTTACAATCAGTAGTTACAGGGACAGTCCCCACTGGAGCAACTTAGGGTTTAGTGTCTTGCTCAGCGACACGTTTGTAGTAAGTGGGATTTGAACCTGGGTCTTCTGGTTCATAGGCGAGTGTGTTACCCACTAGGCTATTACCACCATTTGTTGCAGTGGGGCTGCAGCGATGAAAGGGCTGCGCAACTGGGAATAATTTGGGGCTTTGTTTGAGAGATCCCGTAGATCATCTGTGCTTACCAGTCAGCTGTTGAACGCCCTGTAAGACAGTAGCCCCCCCCCCATCGGCAAGATTAGGGGTGTTGCCTGCATGACAGCCACAGATAAGACCTTTCTCTGTGTGACACTGTAAAAGATAAGTAGGATAACCGTGCGAGATGGTAAAGCGAGCACAGTGGCTTGGTTACTGGCTGGTTTAGGGTTGGAAACTTGGACCCCAAGAAGCTTTGTGACCTTTAAGCCCGTTACGATTATTTAAAAAAAAAAAAAAAAAAAAAAAAAAAAAAAACCTGAAAGTGAAGTGATTGTCACTTGTGGTGCACACAGTGAAATTTGTCCTCCGCATTTAACCCATCACCCTGAGTGAGCAGTGGACAGCCACTGCGCCCGGGGAGCAGTGGGTGGGGACGGTGCTTTGCTCAGTGGCACCTTGGCGGATCGGGATTCTAACCGGCAACTAGTGCTGCATGATTAATCTAATCGCAATCGCGATGTCAGTCTGTGCGATTACATGAATGCAAAAAGCTGCTATTTAAATTATTAGAACATGGATTGGATCGGCAACATATCACTCATTCGCTCAAAGTTTGCGAGCTGACTGAAGTCTCACTTCAGTCGAATCTGACTTGTTCGGTCACATGACTTTCGATTCAGTTCAATGGAGACCTCATATTCGTGACTCGCATAGACATCTGGGTAGATGTCTATGCGAGTGCCATATGCCATATTGCGATAGGCTCTGCTGTGGAGTGAAGCATATACATGTCTATGGAGAGAAGTGCATAAAAATGCCTCACTCTTGTGCTGCTTGGGGCTGTACAAACCGCTGTACGCTCCAAACCAGATCCCGGGGATTACATTTCATAGATAAGGCTGGACAATTGTTTTAAATATATTTGGCCATTATAAAATCCCCGTTTTATAAGTCTTAACCTTAGCTAAGATAGGCTAAGCTAGCGAAGCTATGCATTCCTGTGTTCAAGTCAGCCTTCAAACAACGTTTTGGCTAAACGTAGGCATTAACTATTTAGACTTTTCTTAGCTGTTAACTTTTCTCAAACTTTGAAGGTTTCCTAAAGAAATTCACCTCAGTTTACAAATATTAACCTTAGCTAAGCTAGAAAAGCTATGCATCCCTGTGTTCAAGTCAGCCTCCAAACAACGTTTTTGTTAAAGGTAAGAACTATAATACGGGATTTTATAATGGCCAAATATAATTAGAACAGTTGTTTAGCCTTACCAGGGTTTGTCGTTCGACAGTAATGTAAAAGAGTTTTTTGTGATTATTTAATTTTGTAGAATATTGTATTTTGAAAGCACTGGGCATTTCAAGTTGTTATAAGTAGTTTGTATGTTTCAATTTGAAATGAAACCTTTCACTATTAGTAATTTGTATGCGACTTTTCATTGATATACAAGCAAGTGTCCTTTATCATATCGCAATATTGATCTCAATAATCGCAATATGTCTTTTTCCCCAAATCGTGCAGCCCTACCGGCAACCTTCTGATTACGGGCCTGCTTCTTTAACTGCTAGGCCACCACTGCATTTTTTTTTTTTGTCACATCATGTCCCTTCATCCTCTTTTCCGCCAGACAAGGTTTTGGAATCTTTATTACCGATCGCACTTTTCTTTATGGAAAAACCTACTGGTGCGATTTATGTGCGAGTTTTTATTTATTTGCTCCCCGCCTCTGCCCGCAGGACTGCACAGGCTGCTGCGTTTGTTTACCCGAATGCATTATGGGATAGATGTTACACAACTGAACTCTTTACCCCCCATTTACCCCGGGGCTGAATCAGGCATCTGTCGCTGTGGGGTTTAGGGGACTGGGCACGTCTCCACACAGCTCTGTTCTCAGATCAGCTGTTTGCTGCATAGGGTTTGAAGTTCAGTGCCGCATCAATAATGGTACAGATTATGTTCTCTGTGTTTTTATAAAGCCAACGCATAGATTATTTTTTTTATATGAAATGCAATCATTTAACTTGTGGTTGCAATTTGGGTTCGTTTGTGCGTCACATGCATGGGGCTCGGGCAAGGGGATTTTCTTTTCTAGAATATTCTTGTCTGTCCGGGTGGGGGAACAGTGTTGGGTTAATTAGGGCCTATTCATGCTCCCCACCCCCTCCCCTCTCTCTCTCTCTGTGTGTGTGTGTGTGTGTGTGTGTGTGTGTGTGTGTGTGTGAACCTCTCTCCATCCCCCACACCTCTGTCTTTAAATTTTACACATTCCCTCTTGTTGTCTTCCGAGGTTCTGTGTCAAAGTCTCTTTGAGAATAATCTTTTTTTTTTTTTTTCCCCCAAAGCATCTATCTTATCATATTTCTTCATCGTAGTATATGTAAGCATATGGAGTTTGGCTGCTTTCATGGAAAAAAAGGTTATCTGAATCCTGAACAAGAGAAACTAACAACCCAGCCAGAACAACATACACATTTATTGAGAACTAGTATTTCACTGCAGGGGCTACTTAACAATTGTAAGGAGATTTGGGCTCCTAAACAGTCTTGATCAAATTGGTGATGGAATATCAGATATTTACTTCAGTGATCCTTACATTCCCAAAACACTACTACTAATTATTTAGCATGACCAATAAAGTTTTTTCCCCAACCTTGAATATCTACTGAAATTGCAGTTAGTAAATTGGAATGGATGGGAACGCTAGGTTTGCTGATGATATGTGGTGATACCCTTTTAATGTAACACGCCCGACCTTTACAATTTTAAATACACAGGGCAAGATGCAAGCACACGGAGGAGCAAAATGGGTCATTGTGTGATGCAGGGAAATCCCTGTTCTGGAAGCAGAATGTACAGAATGTTATGTGTCCCACGACTGTGGAGGATGAGAAGAGCTTTGTTACTTCGGGTGGGCGTGTGATGAGACACGGATAAACCGTGATAAAAGCACTGCACTTACTGACCTCGTCCTTGATGAAGCCTGTTTATGTAATAAACAGGTCAGCGTTATGCTTAATAGGTGACAAACTATGGTTGCTTAAAAGCTTATCATAAGAACTCCTCTCACACCAATATAATATTTCATATATAAAAATATACTTACACTTCATTACAGTGTATACTACTTCATTAGCCAGGATTGTGTGTATAATGGTTTACGAAGATATGGAAAATTGACTAATGTTAATTGTTCGGTTGACTGTACTTTTGAGATTTAATTTATTTATTATTTATTAGTTTGTGTGTGAGGGTGATTTATTGAGGTTTGTTTTTGTAAATTTTTGGGATTAAATGGCAGCATGAAGGCCCGGTCTAGTGCTAATTATCCCCATGCTTAAGTTCCAGGAGAATAATTCAGTAAAGCGTTATTATCAAATGTAATTTTGAAGCAAAATGTGGCTTTGGCCATCATGGCTTTACTCTATTTAACGGAAGCTTTTGAGTTAAATGTGTTGTCTCTTCTACACTTTCATCTGCTATGCCATAAAATATCCACGCCTGAGAGCTTTTTGGGGTGTTATAATCAGGAAGGAGAGTTTCGTTAGTCCAGCATCTCATTGCATTGGCATTGAATTGAGAGTAGATTTTGAACTCATACCAGATGCTAAATAACAACACATTTTGTTTCATGTTCATTTTTATTTATTATTATTTTCTTTTACAGAAGACAAGATTTGTAATTTTGAAATAGGTTTTTATTGTTAACTTCTCTTTCTTTCTCTGCAGATTTCTGAAGCTCATCGTCTCTCGCTGCACAGATGAGAAAGGGACCGCAGTGTTTTTCTTTTCAACCTTTGAACTTTGCACCATTTGTTGAAAAGGGTTCAAGTCACCTGCACACTACAACTGAAACGTTGTTTTTTTTTTTTCTCTTCTCCTTGAACGTTTTCGTATTGACTTTGTATTGAGGAATGTGATTCTTGCCCGGCAGCCATGGTGGATGGGGATGTTTGCTGCTGCTGTGATTCAGGATGGGGGCGACTCTGGGTTTCACACACACTTTTTTCACTATTTATAGCATCTCGGCCCCTTGACGCCCAATTAAACGGGCATGGTTAGCGATCCCCTTGCACATGTGTACAGGTGTAAGTATACCTGTTCACCCTTAATTCTTCTTCTTTGTTTCTCTTTTACATCAATAGCCTGATCTGCTCTCTGATTGGCTGAGATTTTGACACCCTTTCTTCCAGCTGCTTCCCATTAGGAATACTAGTTTAGGCTGAGAGTCTGATTTTGTGAAACCTACCTGAGGTGAAGAGTATTGTATGAGGTATATGTGACTTAGGATGGTTTTTTAATTTTTAAACCTTTTATTTGAACTGTTTTACTTTTGTTTGTTTTTTTGTTTTTTTTAAACTGCGTCTGTGCCTTGACATCTTAATCATTTTTATTTTCTACATTTTAACATGCAGTACATTTGACATAAGAAAATCCCCTCATTAGAAGCCAATGCATGTAATTGCAATTTAAACGAATATCAGGAGGTTATCCTCGTATCACCCAAAGAAAAGATTGCGTGTACGGCGTTGTGAGTGACGAGTGTGCTGAAAGTGTGGGACTGTTCCTGCTTTGGGTCCAACCAGTCTGAACTGATGGAAGAGTTTGTGTGTTTGGGATGTATTTATTTGTTCCTTGATTTCCCAGCTGTCATCTCTGTCACCTATCCAGGTCGTTTCTAGTGCTAATGATGCATCTGAATCACATTAATCACATCATCAGGCTTCGTTTGCTTCATTATTTCCCAGCTGATTGTCAGTTGAATCCAGGGCTAGTTGAATGGATACCTCAGCAAGCCATGGTTCTATAGTTCCTGTTCACGTATCATTTCTGCACCATTTTTGTTCCCAGAATGGTGGGAAATTTTTATTTTGTGTTATTCTACCTCGGATGTTTCCTTTTATTCATGGAAACTAACTGAATCGAATTCCCATTCATTTTCTTGGAGGAATCGGCAGAGGTCTTGGACAAGTTTTCTTGAGTCGCCAACATACAGCGGCTTAGTGTAAACTGTCCCCGTCATTTATACCACGTCTCTGAGTTGCTTACTTTACTAACTTATTTTATATTTGAGTGTAATTCCCTTCATCTTTGATACTTTTTAATTAGATTTTTTTTTTTTTGTATCTTTTAATCCTCAGTCAGACTTGTTTACAAAATTCAGTCCTGTTGAGATGTGAGATTTTTCTTTTTCTTTGGGAATTTCAAAAATAATGCCAATAATGCAGCCGTGCTTGAATATGGTGGGTTTTGTCAAACATTGTGTCACTCCCCCACACCAGTAACACGCTTCATATGCCATAGTTCTGTCATAACTCACAGTTTGCTGCACATCAATACAAGTACCACGTTTCACTACCTGTTGTCTCGCTGCTGGGTTGGACCATTTACACAAGCTGCAATGCATGGTGGGACTTGTACAAACAGTGCTTAAATGGCTTATGCTTCTGATAGAGGGCTTTTTATTTATTTATTTGCACACGTGATATGTATTTTTGTGTTCTTTTTCTTCTCTGTGGTCCTTAAAAGAAAAACAGAAAAAAAAAAAGTTGGTTTGCACTAACCAACTTAGGGTCACGTTGCAAGCGATATGTTAAGCCATTGCACATGAGAGGCAGGCCGGTCCTGTGAAGTGGGTTCGTGGCGGGACGCGGCGCTCATTGTGGATCTACAGAGAAGCACGCAATCAATCTGCCACCATGTCTCCGGCGAGCTCTGAGGACGTCTGCACGCTGTCAGAAGAAGGAATGGTTTCAGGTATGGAATTTCCTTGGAAACGGGGCGGGGCACTTCGGTTAGACGAGACGCCCCTGCTTGTGAAATCACACTTCCCATGGTGTCCCGTCTGTTTTTTCCGATTGGAGCATTATGGCATGGATTACAGTTGAGTTTGTACCCACTGTATCTGCTATGCAACCTTTCCTACGCCGATAAACACTGTGCTGTAATGCTGGCTTTTCTGTTCGGCTAATGTGGGTCATTGATTCATCTTGAATTTTGAGGAGGTTTTTTTTTTTTTTTGCACAATGTGAAGGTCCTGTTTTTCAGCAATGTCCCCAGTTCACTGTTAATAGGGTTGATTAAAGCTTTAATAGAGCTGTTGAATTAACTGTGTTTGGATGTACGCATCTGACCATGTCTTTTTTTTTTTTTTTTTTTCTCCCCTATCAATAAATCATTTCCACAGTCTGGGTGTCTCAGTGTTTCAATTTATACCGTATGATCAAAAGTCTATGGAAAGCAAACGTTCCTCTGCAGGTTTGCACATTCATAAAATTCACTTGTGCAGAATTGTCCCAGCGTGAGTGGCCTGAGGGAACTGGTGTTCATCAGGTATTCAGCTGTAAAAGATATGATAATCTGTTCCTCACACGCAGCATGAAGCAAACGCCCGTATCTGCAGTTTGTGAGGTCCACTGGTCAAGCTTGCTGAGTCAGAAAAGAAGAGTTAAAACTCCGTAACCACGTGATGTCGGGCCAACAAATCGCCAGATGTCCATCAGCAAAATTGCTTGATTGATTTCAGGTCTAAGAGGAGGCATGCAACGTAAATATATACTCTAGCAGTGGAGGAAGAGAGGGGGATGGGAAGGCCTAGAGAAGGCCCAGAATAATGCCCTGGCTGCTCATCTGTTGTGTTACATCAGCTCGGTGGGGGAGGGGCATGCACGTAGTCACTCGTTCTCTCAAATGTAAGGACTTGCATTATCTGGTTCTTTCAAAATGAATGGAAAGAATTATATCTTTATCATCTGCTCTTGTTAACTGCTCTAAACTACTTTTTCTTTACACTGCACTGCATCAAATGTGTGTTTTTTTGTTTTTTTTTGTTGAATAATTTAATTTGCATTAAACACATGAGAATACTGTAAGGTGCCTTTACTTTTCCATCAGTAATGCTCATGAATCCTGATTACCAACAAGAACAAAGCCATTTAACCTGAATGGGAAATGAGGTGGGTCAGCCAGTGACTGGTCAGATGCCCATTACGTTACATTTTACATTTACGGCATTTATCAGATGCCCTTATCCAGAGTGACTTACAATCAGTAGGATAAGTGTCTTGCTCAGGGACAAGATGGTAGTAAATGGGATCTGAACCTGGGCCTTCTGGTTCATAGGCGAGTGTGTTACCCACAAGGCTACTACCACCCATACAGATGCCCATGTAGAGCTCTTTAAATAGGCTGGTGACCGTGCCCAATGACGGACAGGTCGCTTGTATCCTGTGTGTGAAGTCAAATGCCATTTAAACCGGACTTTAAAAGCAGCGTCAGAACTGTCAATCACCGCGGTCGCTTGTACTGTTTGGCTGTCGCCACCTACCGGCGGACGGTGGACACTACAGGAGAACGGACATGGACATGCGCAGTCCAGTCCACACGGCTCTCGCACGCCTCCCTGGTTCGATCTTCGATAAAAGTGCTGATGAAGCTGAATACGTAGCTTTCGCCGCTGCAAGTTAAAAAAAAAAAAAAGTTTTTACATGTAAACGCCTCCGTGCTCATTTTGCATACGTGCTTAAAACAACACTGGCGTTCGAAGTTCGACGGGCAACAATTCGTCTGGGGATTGAAAATAGCGGATGGAAAAGTTGCCGTGAGAGCAGGGTGTGGTCGGATTGCGCAAATTCGCGGTGACGTTGCTACCTGCACGTGCACGTGGCTGGCAGTGACGTCACCTACGATTGCCCAAGCGGTCGCTTTAAATGATGGCGTACATGAATCTGATTTTTAAAAGCACGACTGGTTATGAAACTGTAACCAACCAGCCCGGCGAGGAGGGTTGTACGTTTATACTTGCGCAAACGTTTGATTCGTAACGCTTTTAAAACCGGACGCATTTCCCCTCACCCTCCGGCAGGTCTGGGTGCTGGGTTGACACCCATTCCGCGAGTCTCTCCGCCCTTTTTAAAAACTTTTTTTTTTTTTTTTTTTTTTTTTTGAGACGAGGAGGACATAAAAGCCCGAGCTGCGCGCGGCGGCGAGACAGGAGTCAAGATGGCAGAGAACAAGACGTCCGCCAACCTGGGCGCCAACCTGGGCGCCAACCTGGGCGCCGGGGCGGGCATTTTCGCCAAACGCTTCCAGAAGTCGCTCAACAGAGCCCAGGAGAAGGTACGCGGAATAATTATTACAATTCTGAAATAGCCTCACCTTCATCATCATCATCATCACCACGGTAGATGGAACGTTGTAAGAAGGTTCTCCCAAAGTTGTGGGACATCCGGGCACCACCTCCCTTAGCCTGATCGATTATTCCTCTTCAGAGGACCTGATGATGATGATGATGATGGTTACGAGGGCATGTGGATGGCAGCATGATCCTCGACTCCACAGAACATTCGCCTTTCAAGAAACTCATATGCTTCATATGTCTAATGCAGGGGTGGTAGTAGCCTAGTGGGTAACACACTCGCCTGTGAACCAGAAGACCCAGGTTCGAATACCACTTACTACCATTGTGTCCCTGAGCAAGACACTTAACCCCGAGTTGCTCCAGGGGGGACAGGGGGACTTCGAAGTCGCTCTGGATAAGGGCATCTCATAAATGTTAGAAGTGTAAGAAACATTTGCTTTCTGAGTGAAAAGCGTCTCGGTTCCATTTTTTCAGTACTCGTGCACTCGTGTTGGGTTCTTGTGTGTTTTGTTCATTCGCACAGCAGCTGGGCGAACACAATGACTGTCACTTCCTGTCCCTGTTGCACTTCCTCCCGCCGCTGCTCGTCGCCGTGGGCCGTGGTGAATGTGTGCCGTAGCACCGGCCTGCGGGTGATCGGGAGAAATTCATGTCCTTCACGTCTGTGGCAGGTGTTGCAGAAGCTGGGGAAGACGATGGAGACCAGGGACGAGCAGTTTGAGCAGTGCTCCCAGAACCTCAGCAAGCAGCAGGTAAACCCCGGCAGAAACCTGCCCGGGCCGCTGACCTCCGGCTTAACGCTGTAAAATGTCGTATTATGAGTCCCTTGTGCAGACGCCGCGATAAGAACGGTGGTCAAGGCTGCTGGCTGATAAACCGCTGTTAAAACAGACTTCATCAGTGAACCGGGCCCGCAGTAGAATGCCAAAATTCTTCCTGGTGAAACAGTGCAGCGAATGAGGATGAAAATGCAGGCTGAGTGACATGTTGGAAATTGAGCTCAGCGTCCGTCTATGGCATGCCTCAATCAGAATCGTATTGCCTAAAATGGGGACCGTGGTGCAATGATGAAATGAGCAATAATAAGACGGTTTGAATAATAATAACAACAACAACATTTATTTCTTATATAGCCCAAAATCACATACAGTATGTCTCAATGGGCTTGAATATAAATCTCGACACGTCAAATTGCAAACATTACAAATCAGCAAGTTGTTCGACGTGTGCACCAAAGAGCTTTTTATTTTCATCAAGCCACACCTTTATTCTGCTTGGATATAAATTGTACAAACAATATAGAGTAGATTAAATCAGCAACATCTCATTTCAACCCCGATGCTGGTGCTTTCTTACATCGTCAATTCCATAATAGCATTGACAATGTCGTTGTTATTTTTCAGGGCCCGTACAGCCTTTGCCCGTGACACATTGGCTTGTGACAATGTGTAGTTTTAAGAGGAAAAGAGTGTAGAACTCTCGCTCGTGCTGAATGAAGTTGCCCGCCTACTCAGATGCGGGTGGGATCTGCAGGAGGGTGGCCGATCGCCTCTGCTTTTTGTTACGTGCCCGTCGGTTTACCGAGCGGACTTGCGCCGCAGTCCCGGCGTTTCCAAGAGGCTTATCCCGGATTTGCGGCGTTGTGAAATCCGCCTCGCGGACGCCTCCTGGTCTCCTGGAAACGAGATGTTTGTGATGTGAAGCGAGGCGGCCGGCCCGCGCCCGGGTCTGCAGGAGAATTTACTGGTGTTGAGTTTAGGTGGCGCATGGGGCGAACCTGTCACGCAGGAAGTCACTCCACCCACAGACGCTTCACAGCTCTGTGGCTTTTTTTTTATGAATCTAACGTCAGACTAAATGACTGCTTTTTGGTTCTCATCAATACAAGAGACTTAAAGCACTGCAATTTTTTTTCAGGCAGACGGAAGCAGGCTGTTGAAGGACGTGAAGGCCTATTACAACGCTGTGAAAGGTATGTGAGCAACACGCAACCAGCGATAAGCGTGATCGGCGAGACCTGCCTCAAATGCCCACAGACCGTTCTACGCGTTTCTGCTCGGGATTTAAAACGGACCACCTTCATTCTGGAAATGTATTTTTATTCTGGCAGGAAGTGAAAGAGTTGAGTTGCACTTTTGCTCCGGGTCAGAATGTGGAACTGGTTTCAGGCTCCCCCCCCGTAGACAGGGTGGTCACACCACGTCGTCTAAACAGTGGGCCATTTTTGTGAAAGGTCAGGTGAACGCCAGCGGCTTTAAAGCGGCTGGAGGAAGGAAGAGACGTTTTTTCCGAATTTTCTCTGGTGGAAACCGCCACTGCTCTGTCAAAATGGCGCGCTCGAAATCAAACACTATTTCCTGCAGTGGGAATAGAGCACAGTGCGCTTCCTCCCCCCTCTAATAGAGGATCAGCGTGTTATTCATTAAGTAAATAATAGTCTGGTTCTTTCCCAGCATGCCTAGCGCCACAATGAAGCAAGTCCTGGAGCAACAGCATTTGGCAAGAGTAACAATAACATCTTGGCGTGTTAGTAATTTCTTAGATGCAAATGAAACTTCTCTCTTAAAGGGACAGTCCAACAAAATGAGATCTTTTTAAGGTCAAAGACGTAGTCGATATTTATATGACACAATGCATGAGAGTTGTCATTATGAATATGAATACAAAGTTAGTTTCTCATAATCAAGATACGGATAAGCCGAGCATTTCTTTCATTCTCCTTTTATCGGACCTTAATCTCTGAGCTGCATTTAGCACCAGTTTGAAAAACGTGGCTAAAGAGCGTTCTGATAGTCACTCGTCCATCATCTGTCACTGTATTTGGAACGAGTCCTCCGTATCATGCCTTCATTTGAAGAGACCGATTTAACTTTAAATTTTTTATAATATGTTTTTTTGACGACGCTAGCGTGGACAGTCCACGTGTGTAAAATATATGTAAATATTTCCAATTTTGACCATCGTTGGAACTGCCCCTCATATCAGGCAGACTTTGATGTCTAGTGTGTTGCTTCACGACAGCGATGCACGAAATGTCCCGACGTCTGTCCCACACTCTCAAAGACATCTATGAGTCTGACTGGCACGGAGTGGAGGACCTGCCTGCCATCATGGAGGTGGGTGAACCAGAAGCAAGTTTCCACTGATACTGGGCTTGTGTTGCCTCATGCCCATGTTGTGTAACAGCTTATTGGATATTTTTTAAGGTATCAAGTGTTTGGAGATCTTGATAAACACCTCAATCTGCTTTTATTTTTTAAATGCATCGCGTTGACGTAAAATGTAGTATTTTTGGGGAAAAAAAAAAAAAAAAAAAAAGTTGGCCACAAAATGTTGAGCATTTGGGAGGATTACTCCACTCTCTGGAATGAATGAATGTACACACTGCTTATCTGGTTGTGTTTCTGATTCACTGTAACACTCCCTGCTGGGTCAGATGGACCTTTCGCTCATTTTGCTGTGTCCGTCTCCCTGGCAGAGCGAGAACCTTCTGTGGAACGACTACGAAGAGAAACTGAACGACCAGATTGTGTGCACGATGGAGAACTACAGCAGCCAGTTTCCGGAAGTCAAAGTTGGTGAACCACAAACAAGCCAAGCCGATGGCAGTTCTACTTCCGTCTTAACTTTCTCTCGTACCGATGCGTAGTGTTACTCATTTTACTGCCTTCTCGTGGCCACAGTTAGCTGCTGAACATGCGTTGTGGGCCACGCCTGAAGGCAGCGGGTAGCGCGGTGGCCTCGCGCTTCCAAAGCCGTGGGGGTGCGGGCTAGCCGAGATAGACCTGGAGTCCTGTACCCTCTAACTGGCTTCTCGTACGCTTCTCATTTACAGCAAACTTTTAAGCTCACAGGCCACTTTGATTTTTAAAATTTGTCAGAGGGGCCGGGCCATATCAGACATAAACATTAAAAAAAGGCATTACGGGGTTAATAGTTACATTCACTTTTAGTGGGAACGGAGAAAGGCTTAAACTAAGAAAGAAAAGGAAACGATCGGGTTGGATGTGCTGGATCTGCGCCTATTGCGCCACCTGGTGAAACGCCAGGCATTATAGGATGAGTTCATAATTACGATTTTATTTCAGCAATTCTATTGCTGGGGCAGTGGTGGCCTAGCGGTTAAGGAAGCGGCTCTGTAATCAGAAGGTTGCTGGTTCGAATCCCGATCCACCAAGGTGCCACTGAGCAAAGCACACACGCTGCTCCCCACACACTGCTCCCCGGGCGCCTGTCATGGCTGCCCACTGCTCACTCAGGGTGATGGGTTAAATGCACAGGACAAATTTCAGTGTGTGCACCATGTCCTGTTCTACTGTGTATCACATGTGACAATCACTTCACTTATAACAATTTTTCAGCAAACCAGATGTGGCTTGTGGGCTGTAGTTTGCCCTCCCCTGGTTTAGACTTATGGTTTCTGTGCATTTAAAAAAAAAAAAAAAAAAAAAAAAAACAAATATATATATATATATATTTTTTTATGCATTTTAAGCATATAAGTGTAATTAAAATACAAAGTCATGACTGGTTGCTTGCACAATCCATCCTGCGTATTGGGTCATTTTTGCATACACCAGTTAGAGATTGCGACACTGGCTCGAGGCGGTTTGTCACATTACTTGTCTTTTGGAATTTTCGCCGTCTTCTACATTTGCATTGTACGGAAAGAGATTTGCAAGCGGGCTGTACGGTCCTCAAAACAGAAACAGCCGACCACAAAAATAATCAGCAAAGTGCCAACCCACTTTGCGGTCTAAACATTACTGGCAACTTCAAGCAACACTCCAAGCTCGGTCCATGCTTAAAATCTAAAAGGGATGTGCGACTTGGTTCCCCGTTCCTCTAAATACCTCCTTCAGCCGCAGCCAGACACTTCTGCTGTCAGCGCCGGCCGGAGTGTCTTGGCAGTGGCGTCTGCTGATGTACCGTAAGCGTTGTTGACTGAGAACTGTTGTTGAGAGCCGTTGGCGAGTCGAGACTCGTTTCAGTTTCTAACGTAGCCCTGCTGGATTAGCTGGCTGTAGTCGTGTGTTTGAACATGCACGCTGCCGTTTATATTCATATTTTTCTTCGGTAATTTTGCTTTGCTGCCAAAACCTGCACTGGTCTGATTTTTATCTGCGTCCAGGAGAGGGTGGCCAAAAGAGGCAGGAAGCTGGTTGACTATGATTCAGCTCGGCACCACCTGGAGGCGCTGCAGAACGCCAAGAAGAGAGACGATGCTAAAATAATTAAGGTCCGTGAAGGCCACTTGCTGTACTTTTTTTTTTTTTTTTTTTGTCCCCCCCACTAAGTTTTTTTTAACCCCGCTTTTTGGTCTACTTGTCCCATAATCTTCCAGGCTGAGGAAGAGTTTAACAAAGTGCAGTGTGTTTTTGAAGAGATTAACAACGAGCTGAGGGAAGAGCTCCCTGTTCTCCACCAGAGGTAAATAAATCTAACGCTGACATGCAAACTTTTCCAACCCACCGTGCTCCCGCCCTGGACTGCTCATTCTCAGAGTTAGTGTGAGGTGAAATGCAAGTGCTGTGAAGAAACCGTGTTCTGTAGAGCCATAATGGACACCAGTTTGGTTGCGTGCATGTACATGCACTAGTAATGTACAGCATTCATTCCGATCAACTATCAGATAAGCCTGATCCTCATCACCCACTGCTATGTATTCGAGAATTAGTATAAAGGAAGTGTCACTGAATCCATGTTTTTCTTTACGCTTCTCCCACAGCCGAATTGGGTGTTACATTAAAGTGTTTCAGAACATCTCCAACCTGAGAGATGTATTCTATAAAGAGATGAGTGTGGTGAGGGAAATGTATTTATTTTATGCATTGTTCATCGATGTTTAGCTATTATTATTATTATTATTATTAGTTTATTTTATTTTTTTAATAGACTGAAAACATTGTATGTACACCTGAATGTCTGTTCTTCTGTTGCATGTGTCTTCAAGCTGAACCACGACCTCTATGACGTGATGAAGAAACTTGACACTCAGCATTCCGGCAATACCTTCATCATTAAGGGACTCAACTGGTACATTTTTACGGCTGAGCCGTGTCATAAACCGACATAAACAAATACATAGACAAAGTACTAGTTGCAGGTTATCTGCTCAGCCTTTTTTGTTGGTGTGTAATTGTTTGTCACCCAGACAGAGTGGGTTCCTCCATATCAATATTTCGTTTTTTTTCACCAGGTCCCGTTTCCTCCCTTCCTCATACGTTCCCCTTGTTTTTGTAATACTACTTGTTGATTAGTACCATAATGTCATAGTCATCTCAGTCTTAATGCAGATAGATGCAGATGTTTATGCAGTTTGTGTCATGCTAAATTCTTGACTAGCTTTGTGAACACTTTCGTCTGCAGCACGAAGCCTAAGAAGAGGAAGTCACTGGTCATCTCTGGTCCAGTTCTCTGCAACACTGCCTTCCCCTCGGACCACCACAGCACCACATCCACCCAACCCAGCAGCAGCACTTCAGATGACCCAAGCAGCGCCGCAGCAGACGATCCCGATGAGACCGCAGAGGAGAAAGATGTTGCCTCAGACTCAGAGTGCAGCGCTACTGACAGCGACACGCATTCACCGAAGAGGCTCTCCGTGTGTTCAGAGGGGGAGGAGGCCAAGGGTCTTTCAGCCCGTGAGAATGGACACCAGACCGTTGTCCAATCACAGGAGGATGCCAGCGGAGAGAGAACTTTGCCTCAAAGTCATGAACCTGCAAACACAAATGGGGAACATTCAACACGGGAGAATACTGACTCACCACCAGGGGGCAGCAAACCCATTTCCCCACCTGTTCCTACCCCACGCGTCTCTCACAGCGCTGCAGCCCCGGACCCCCATCCGACTGATGAGCAGACAACGAAAGAGTCCGATGCCAACTCAGACGGGACGAATCCTCCAGGTTTCCTCTATCGGGTAAATATGATGAATATTCTCGTTTCTGGGCTGGTGATTTATTGGAAGAAATCTGTTGCGTTCCATTCTGCATGCTTCTGTTGCATCACTCCGCAATGTTGAGTAGGAATGTGAGAGAGTGCAGGACTTGGGAATGTGAGCTGTTCAGGGAACTGGGAGCTGCGAGTCTGGACCAGTAATAGATTTAACCTTAGATTTATTGCTAAGAGGAAATGACAAATTCAGTAGTCAGGTGTCATACGACCGCAAATGTTTGTATGCACTCTACTGAAAACTAAGTTCACAGGGTGTACATTTTACTGATTTCAGGCGAAGGCTCTGGAGAGCCAGGAGTCCGATGATGGGCTGCTGCTACTCTTCGAAAAGGGAGACGTGATTCTCGTCTTCAGAGATGACACTGAGGAAAAGGTATGGTGCTTTCTTTCTTTTCTAAATTTGAAATTCGTTTCAGCTTGCTGTACTGCTGATTCTGTGGCCTGCATGTAACACAATCAGAAGCATTGTAGGCACAATCACGACATAACATAAGAATGACATAAGGAGTTTCAGCACCGCTATGCATTGGACACCACGGCATGGACAGAGAATTCTGGGAATCTGAGCAAATAAACACACATCTTTGGCATTTTAGACTGTTCTCATCGTATGTTTCTTCATTTTGAGAATCCTAATGCATCCTTTTCAGGAAAGTGTAGCGCTGTAATTTCAAATATGCATGTTATTTATAATATAAGTTGATTATTTAAAAACATTTTTGACTAATTTTTCATTTCAGCCTGAAGGTTCGGTTTGGGGCGTGAGGGAGGAGGACTGGGTTAAGCACCATGATCTGGTTCTGCTCTCCGGAACGGTCATGGAGAACCTGATAAATCGCGCCGATGCTGTGTGAAGGCCGGCCACTTCCCCTCCCAGCAGACTGCTTCCTGTGTGCCCGGCTCCGCGCTGTCTGATGCGCTGATGTCAGCCCTGCCCCGACTGCAGCGTCTTATTTCCGAGCCCCTCATGACTCCGTGTTGCAACCAGTCACCAGACCGAGTTCTGTTCCCTGCAGATCTGGCCGTGTTCCTGCACAGACTGAAATCCCACACCAGCACAGTGTTTCTTGTTCTGTTGTCACAATGTCACTTGTATATCCTGTTTAAACGAGGCGGGGGAAGAGGATAAATCTTCTATTTTGGCGTTCTATTTCATGTCTTTGGTTTGTCAAATGTCAGATTTGCTTTTTTTTTTTTTTTTTTTTTTTTTTTTTTTTAAATGAGGAACGTTTTTAAAAACTATGACATTTTCTTCTGTGTTTCTATTTCTATGTGTTACAGAAAAATTATATGAACAATTAAAGTGCACATTTTCGTAAATTTTTTAATTTGTTTGTTAATTCGTTTAGATTAAATAATCCAATAATTTTTTTTCTCTGTTATGATTGTGACTGCCCTCTATTGGAAACATCTGCCCTCTAAAAGAACTCTTTTTGCAAAGATTTCTTTTAATGCAAATGTTGTACGGGTGCTATCATAATGACAATCATTATTAATAAAATGTATTAATCTCAGTTTCAGTACCCATGCCGGTATTTACGAGCTCACAAATAGAGGAAAAGAAAGGAGGGAGTGCTGTTCCCCCGGTGCCGGGTTGAGCAACAACGACTCCTCGTGTCAGGAGAATGAAGTCATGGTGACTCCGGGGTCTCCGGTGCCAGTGAATGACTTGGATTCACGTGCTGTTTTGCTTGGCTTTCCGGCAGAGCGCATCGGCGCTGTGTCCGCAGCCCTGGGAAAAGGAGCTTGCACACAGAGCGGCTTTGTGTGTGAAGGTGGTCTGTTGGACCGCCTCTGAATTCTTCTTCCTCGATGATGTTTAACCCGAACAGATGAGTATAATGTCAAACAAAAAGAGGTTGTAACGGATGTTCAAGTTTCAATATTGAGGACATGAAAATTTTTACTCGCTCCTAAGAGTTTTCCCTAAAACATAAAAAAAAAAAAAATTACATCATGTCACCACAATGCAAACGCAAAGAAGTATTTTTGTACGTGTTGCTGTCCTTAATGCTGTTGTATTCTTTTCACGAGTTCCACCCTTGATTCTCTCTTCCTTCATAATCTTCATAATCGACTTTAATAGCACGTGGGCGAGGAGCTGCATGTTCGTCTGCTGATGCAGCAGCTCTTGGGTCTGGAGTAAAGAAAAAAGCGGCTTCAGCCAGGCCGGCCTGGTGTTTGGCGTACCGAACCCTAATTACGGCCAAAGTGCCTCGGGAGTCTTTTATTCTGCCTAGTTAGCGACTGATTGAGAGGAAATGGTGAAAACGAACACACTCTTGATGGATCGTGTTTGCCCAGGCTCTCATCTGTGTTTTGTGTGCTGCCTTTGACGTAACAGTATACTGGCAGGTGAAGGGAGGATGGGTCCAGCCGTGATGATGTCCTGCTGTCCTGTCGGAAACTGCTCTTTCATACAGAAATCCAGTTTCCTGCAAGACATCAACATGGTCTAAATTCTCTCATCATAACATATTACACGATTCAGGCAATTTGGTTTTGTAATGAAGTCCTCTCTTTTACCTTGCCCTCTGTCAATCACTGACTTTCCTGAACCTCCTCGTCCTGTCGCTCAGGGTTACGGAGCCCGTCCTGGGACATTGGTCGCACACACTCATTTGTCTACAGACAATTCAGAGTTGCCACCCCACCACTATGCAAACCTCTTAAAGTGAAGTGATTGCACTGCACTGACACCATTTGCAGGCGCACTCTACCCTGGAAGGGGGTCCCTCTCTGTATCACTCCTTCCCAAGGTTTCTTCCTTTCTTTTTTTTTCTCTCTCCTAGAGTTTTTTCCTTGTGTGCAGATGAGTCAAGTGTGGGGGGTGTCAACTGTAAGGCCTGTCAAAGCCCATTGAGACATACTGTATGTGATTTTGGCCTATATAAGAAATACATTTTGTTGTTATTGTCACACGTGATACACAGCACACAGTGCACACAGTGAAATGTGTCCTCTGCATTTAACCCAACCCCATCACTTTCACTTCACTTATATATGTTACATAGAGTTAGCATAAAGCATTAAATATCATGTTAATACTACTAATAATAAAAGAGGATAATAATATTGTAGCATGAGTCTGAGGTTGTGTTTTACAGTTTCACAGGCACAGATTTAATAGGGTTGAAGAAAAAATGAGATTTGAGATAAACTGTTGTACATATTTGCTTTCAAAAGCGCTTATCTATATACTTTCTGGTCACCTGTGTGTAAATATTAAGACGGTTTACTTTGCTGTGAAACGAGAGAGATTCCTCTTTCATGAAGATGGTTGTGATTGATGTATTTTTTACACCGCTCCCAGAAAAGTGAATCTTAAAAATGTGTTTGTGACCCATAGCCAAAGTCCTTTTTTTTCGTCTGGAACATAAGCAAACGCGTCTGATTTGTCCAAATACAGACTTGCTGCGGCTGCGGCGCACCTTGTGGTTAAACACGTCGACTGCGCGTTGTATAATAACACTGAATGATTACCATAACACACTGCACACACACCCATAAACACACCGGACAGGCGCCTGCATATCTGGCCACATCTGGTTCTGATAGGAGCCTTTCGGGGAGGAAAGGGGAGCCGGGGGGAGGGGAGGAGACGCATGTAAACACACGGCAGGTATCCGCACACACCTGGCTCGGCTGGATGAGTCACGAGAGCGTCACTTCACACCTCCACCACAAACACACAATCTGCCGCTTCATCGCCAGCTGAGGGGGCGTGTCCGTCTCTCCTCCCTCACTGTACCTGCTCGGTGGGGTCCATCCCCACAAAACACTCCTTTGTGCCAGACTGTCTCCACCAGGGCCATTGGCGTGGGTGTTGGGGGTTGGTTGTAGTGGAACGGACTGCCCAGAGGTCAAAGGTGGAGGGGGGCCTCAGCAGTTGATGTAATTATTCTGAGCATTTTAAGAGCTGGACGGGGGTCCAGCGAAGATCATTAGACACTTTCCCTTGAGTAAAATCATATACTGGAACACTGTGTAATTAAATTAAATTCTACAGTTTCATGCCAATTTGTACTTATTTGCAAGTCATATTGAGGAAAATATATATTCTTTCGCATGAGGTATTTGCACTAGATATGTTGAGGCAGCAAAAATATTTTTATTGGTATTCAGACAAAAGTTGTGTTTTGAATGTCTATTTTTAACAGACATTTTTGCATAATCTACTTTTGATTTATATGCATACCAGATGTTTTTTTTATAGGCTATATGTCCTCAATAAGCCATTATATGAAGTGTGAAACAGGCATGACCATAAACATCAAGGACAAAAATGTATGTTCAGACTTAGTGTTGCCAGATTTGGGTATTCTATGTGTGACATAAATAATTAAAAAAAAAAATATATGAAATAAATATTCTTAAAAAAAAATCTCTGTTTGATTTATTAAATATTTGGATTTTTGCAAGACTTGTGTATGTCTGAGCCTCTAAACCAGGGGTGGACAAACTATGGCTCACGGGCCACATCTGGCCCGCTCAAGATTTACATTTACATTTACAGCATTTATCAGACGCCCTTATCCAGAGTGACTTACAAGCAGTAGTTACTGGGACAGTCCCCCCCTGGAGCAACTTAGGGTTAAGTGTCTTGCTCAGGGACACAATGGTAGTAAGGGGGATTCGAACCTGGGTCTTCTGGTTCATAGGCGAGTGTGTTACCCACTAAGGCTACTACCACCCTTCCAAACATTGGTATAGATTTGCCAAAATAAAGTCATAATTATTTTGGCTCTCATATGATCTTGGCCTGTAATATCTGCCATTTCACCAGTTGCCGCATTAGGTGCACGTGGAGCTGAAGATCTTTGCCAGAACATGACGGGTTTTTACACAAACTTGTGCGGTAAATGAGTGGTCAGGTTGCACCGGCAATGAAAGCAATGTCTGGGGTTTCGGACAACTTTGACAATGATGTTCATAAACGTATAAGCAACATATTCTTGACAAAGAAAAAAAGAGCTGTGTGCATGCACACATTTTAATAACAAGGCGAGCTATCGCTCGGCGCTCATTCTGGCTGGATCAAGAGCTTTTTATTTCTACAAGCTGGTAGCCGAAGTTAACAGTTCAACACGCCCATTTTTTACCTACTGACTAGCGAGAACGCAGGCTGCTCTTACTCTCTGGCACCACGCAATGGAGACCTACACTACACTAACCCCAATGTAACACACATCTCAACATGCAACATTCAACTATTTACATCCAGCCAGCTCATTTTCTTTCCTTTTTTAGTTTAGCAAGCCTTTCTCCGAAGTGAAGGCTGATAAGCAACACAGTTCCCACGAAAAGTGAATGTAAATATTAACACCGTAATGCCTTTTTTACGTTTACGTCTGCATCTGATGCTGGCCCAGCCCGTCACATTTCCTTTCTCTCCACCTTGACCTTTTCTGTCTGGAGGGCAAACAAGAGACAAGCAAAAATAGATCAGTCCTCCAGTTTCAAACGTGTAAAGTGTAGTGACGGGCACATGACCAGTGTTATCGGCGTCCTCGCAGACCTGGATACGCCAGTGAGGAATGGGGATGCGTGTCTCTGGATGACCTGTGGGAGCTGGACGTGACCGGTCTCATGTTTTCCTGTCTATAGATAGAAAGAGTGGGTGGGTAAAATGTGATAAAAGGCTCGATTCGTTTTAGCACGCATATGAGAAAGAGGTCAAAACAAAAATCAACAAGAGTATCAGTAAGGGGCCTGGCTACTTATTCTCCAATTCTCTGTTGTCTGCAGCACCGGTCCTCGATAAGGGGCTGAAAACATGCCTAGGGGATCATTTCAAACGGTTTTTTAAGTGAATTTAAAGTGAAGTGATTGTCGCTTGGGTTACAGTGCTCAACCATCACCCTGAGTGAGCAGTGGGCAGTCATGACAGGCGCCCGGGGAGCAGTGTGTGGGGACGGTGCTTTGCTCAGTGGCACTTCAGTGGCACCTTGGCAGATCGGGATTCGAACCAGCAACCTTCTGATTACGGGGCCGCTTCCTCAACCGCTAGGCCACCACTGCCCCAAATTTGATTACTATAAGAGATTATTTATGTTGATTTGTTAACAGTAACTATATTGTTAATTATGTGTTTCCACAGAGGATAAACTGAACATGGGCCGTTGCACCACTGATCAAATTCATTCAGAGCACAGACTGTACAGTCAGAGCCCATAATGCAACCAATCCTCTCCACCTATAAAGTTATGTAAATATTGTCTGTTTTAAAAATCCTCCCTCCCACTGGTCCCAGAAAAGTGTGAGAATCACACTAAAAGATCTTCACTCACTGGGTGTTGTATCCTGGTGGGTTCTCATTACAAACCAAGTTGCTTACAAGCCACCACCTTCAATATTAGGCCATGAAGGTTGAGCTGGACAATAAACAGGAGCAGGACCGAGAGGTCGTATTGCATGGTTTGCAGCAATTTCACCTCAGTGTCCCAACACATTAATTTCTCCATGGAATTATTCATGTTCTTCATATTCAAGTCTATCACCCGTTCTATCTGATTCACCTGAGCCACCCCTCTCTTCTTCTTGCTCTCGTGCTGACTCACACACTTGTCTTCCAGGGCCTTGGCATGTTCAGGCTCTTCCTCGACACAAGCCTCAGAAACACGTGCAATGTATTCTAGCAGCTGGATTAAGTACAGTTTCCCTGGAATCCGGCCCCACGTTCGGCTCATCAGAGGAACGAAAGACCCCGAACGAGCACCCCGGTGGCCCGACTGCGACATGTAACCAAACCCCGTACGCCGCGTCTGAATCTAAAACTGGGGCTCGAACCCCCCCCATTCCATAATCATCTCCTGCATTTTCCCCCGCTTGACGCAACAGTTCGTTTAAGTTCAGACACTGACAGCTGCTTTGCTTCTTTTTCTCTCTCCCCATCTCCCACATCATTTTTTTCCCCGTGTCTCGCTGTTTCATAGCAACCATAGCAATCCCACTTTTTCCTTCTGGATATCCCATTGATGGAGGGGGGGGGAGAAACGAAATCGAGAGGGAGAGGGGAGGTGCTGGATTACGTCTGTGGGCGTATGACTTAGTCACCCTCAGCGGTTAAGCCTCCGTCTCGCTGTTCCAAATCAGTAATGGCTGCCAGACCTCTGGAACCTGAAGTTGTTCCTTTTAGCTCCTTTCCCCTTTGCTCAGACCAGATGGAAACGCTGCTGCCTGGGAGAATGTAAACAGTGGCTGTTCTCACAGTTCTTCTTTAGATTCTAATCCGTTCCAATAGAAACCATTCATAATATTATAACACCACCGATGATCGTCTTACGGTGGCACCTGGCACGGAGTGGGATACGTCAGCAGCAAGTGAACAGACGTTGTTGTGTTGGATTCAGACGAAAATTTCCCACCGTAAGGCTGGGGTGGTTGTAGCCTAGTGGGCGACACTCACCTATGAACCAGAAGACCCAGGTTCAAGTCCCATTTACTAACATTGTGTCCCTGAGCAAGACACTTAACCCTGAGTGTCTCCAGGGGGACACACTGATGTAACTACTGATTGTAAGTCACTCGATATAAATGCTGTAAATTTGAAATGTTGTCAGGCCAGATTGTGATAACCAGAAGGCTGGGTCCTACCATCTGCACAACTGCAGCTCTTGTGAGATGTTCTGCTGATCTCAGTCCAGTCAAGCATCTGCGAGATGTGCAGGGAAAAGAAAAAGAATGTCTGGTCTATGGCAGCACTGCCGTCTTGTACCAGATACCACAGCATACCCTCAGAGGTGTAGTGGGGTCCATGTCATGACAGGACAGGGCATTTTTGGCAGAAAAACAGGGGCCTACTCATAATGTTATGGCTGATCAGTGAATAATTATGATGTGATGTGAGCTTATGAACAGGAAAACCTTGTTCATAAACTTGACCTGGAGTCTAGGTGTAGTATGTGTATATGTGTACGTGATGGACCTGATGTTCAGGGGTTATTCTTGCTTTATGTCTGATGGACAGGCAGCTGGATGAGATCCAGCATCCAAGATAAATCTATTCTGTGTGTGTTTGTGTGTGTGTGTGTGTGTGCATGTCTGGAGTCACGCATACCAGCCACTAACTCCTATGTCCCATGCGTCTGTCAAAGTCCTTCTCTCTGTGACCTGGATGTTGGACCAAAGTTCTTATGCGAGGGAGTGTGTGATTGACCAGCGGAGTGGGCTGTTACCTACAGTTGTTTACCCCACACACACTCACACACACTCACACATTGTCTGAATTACAACACACAAAAAAGTACACAGCACAAGAACTGTAGCCAGATGCTCTGAAATCAACTTCTGTCTATTCCATTTTTAGATGTTCATAAAAGCGCCCGTATGTCATATGTGAGGGCGTGAAAGGGAATCATTGTCTCACATCCCTTTTATTTCACTCCATATTAAAAATGAAACCAGTCCATGGAAATTTGGAGTCTGAAATATATTCCAATCCATGAAGTTAATGTGATTCATATAACTATGGCTCAGGTCCTGAGGACAAAGTTTCCATATTGCCAGTCTGGCTACAAGAGGCAGATGGAATCAGAAATTAGATACATTACATATAATGAAGCTGAGGAGAGATTGGCAGTTTTAAAATATAAAGATAATAAGAAAACGAGAACAACGTGTGGAGACACACAAAAGCGTTCTACTGGAGCAAAGAAAACCAGTGACTCGCTGGTGATAAGCCAAATCTCAAAGACCATGGATGAGATGTTGACTCATGAGCATCGATCCAGCAGGACCCAGACCGGCGGCTACCCTCCTCCCAGTAACCAGTCACAGACGTAATCCAGAGGCTGCGAGACTGCGTGAGTGAGGCCATGTGAAGATTCCAAGTGTGTGCTCTGTGACTGCTGTCACTCCACCATCCGAGGCTGGAGAATGCAGCCCAAGTTCAAGGGTGAAGGCTGCATGCCTTCTTTTTGCC
Organism: Denticeps clupeoides; assembly: GCF_900700375.1. Lineage (NCBI taxonomy): Eukaryota > Metazoa > Chordata > Actinopteri > Clupeiformes > Denticipitidae > Denticeps > Denticeps clupeoides. The sequence continues at coordinate 16,125,847 of NC_041718.1, forward strand.
TTACTGCTCAGATAATCGTACAGAGTTGAAGGAAATATGAAAAATGTACAAATGTTCAGTCGAACTAAATAAAACATAATAATTCTTGTGATGATTTCATTTTCATAATTAGTCTCAACACAAACAAGCAAAATGGATGAATGGGTGGATTGAACAGTAGCTACCAACTACTTCCTTTCTGTGTTAACGTTCATAATATTTTTGGTTAAATTCACAATGGTCTGTATTATTCACTCAGCAGGGTAAAGATGGAGAGAACGAGTAGCTATAAGATTATTAGTGTGCTGTTGAACAGTTGATGACCTTCTGCTGACCCCATGTTATTTAGCTTCTAGATCATTCTCTGGCACTGACGTGTGAGCACTATGGAAGTAGGTGATGCATTGATATGATGATATGAGTGATCCACTGCCCACAAATAGCCGCCCAGGAGACATTCTGTGGTCAAAAAGTGAGTGGTGATGAAGTACAAGGAGGCCAACGCTAACAGGACGCGGCTGCAGCAGCTCTGCAGTCTCTGTAGTCGTAGACACAAGGTGTAGCTGCGGCTGTTTTCCATCAAATGGCCGGTGACTGTAGGCCGTCTTTCTCTTCGTCATGGGTAAAAGTGAAATGGCAGGGTTTCAAGGCCAGAGTGCAGCTAGTGGCTGAAGATGACGCTGCATACGGAATGATTTTAATGAAGTCACCGTCTCAAAAAGTCGCGAGGGGAAAAATACCAAAGGGCGGAACGGAACCGCATGAGGAAGTTCCCACAGTGACAAAATTAACCCTGCTGTTCCCATAATTAAAAAACGCTGTGATCGAGCACTAAAATCAACTGATTTTTGTGGAAATGAGCCCAGATCGATATGAATCGATATGAATGGGGCAGTGGTGGCCTAGCGGTTAAGGAAGCGGCCCCGTAATCAGAAGGTTGCCGGTTCGAATCCCGATCCGCCAAGGTGCCACTGAGGTGCCACTGAGCAAAGCACCGTCCCCACACACTGCTCCCCGGGCGCCGGTCATGGCTGCCCACTGCTCACTCAGGGTGATGGGTTAAATGCAGAGGACAAATTTCACTGTGTGCACTGTGTGCTGTGCTGCTGTGTATCACATGTGACAATCACTTCACTTTCTTTCGAATCCACTGGCGATAAACGGAATCCATTAACTAAACTTTTATTAATAAATACAGCACAAGATCAATAAACATAATAAAAGAGTATATTAGGTTGACTGTGCATTATTATTAATGTTATTGTTGTTCTTCTTGATATTATTATTACTATTATTTTATTATAACAGCATTTTATATATATATATATATACACACACACACACATACACTCCATGTACACTCCATGTACACTCATGATTATATAATAATAATGGTAATTATTACTTACTCCTTCCATAATTCTTTTTTTCTCTGCACTTATTGTTCATAATTTTTGAGAAACAAGGAATATGCTCGCCACACACACAAAAAAAGAAAAAAAAATCCTAAAAAAAACCTACTTTGAATTGGCATGAAAACTGTGGGCGTGGCAACCAGCCGTGTGGCGGTGGGCGATCGGGGGACCCTCGCTGACGCCCCCTCTCCTGCAGAAGGCAGGACGGCCCTCCCTCCCTCCCTCATTCCGGGGTACGGCGCGCTGGCGGAGCGGGACGTGGGGATGCGAGGGGCTGGCCGCGATTCATCATGCAGAAATATTACTGGACGCTCGCGAGCTAGAACCCCGCATTTTATTCTTTGGCCGCAATAAAACGAACTTCCGCAGAGAGAGTTGCCCTTCCAGTAGCAACGCAACAGAGACATGGGTTTGGAAAGCCCGTTCCTCCACGGACCCGCGAAGTTCTCCGCGCTCCCCGGGAGCTCCGGACCGTGCGCGTCCCTCCTTGTGCTCCTGGCGGCGGCGGCGGCGGCGGCGTTTAACCTGGACGCCGAGAACCGGGAGGAGTTCAGCGGACCCGGCGGCAGCTTCTTCGGCTTCTCGGTGGATTTCTACACCCTCAATTCATCCAGGTCAGACGTGCGCTAAATAACATCATTCGTTCCATAAAAACGCGTTAGATATTACGCTGCTAGACATTAATGGCTACTGAAGTTCATCAGAAACCAGTCATCAACTGGACCCACTGGGTCCAAGTGACACTCATCATCATAATGATCATTATGAAATGATTGTATGCTGGCCTCAAGTGGAGATCAGGCTGATGCACTTTTACTGTTTACATTTACAGCATTTACCAGATGCCCTTATCCAGAGCGACTTACAATCAGTAGTGACGGGGACAGTCCCCCCCTGGAGACACTCAGGGTTAAGTGTCTTGCTCGGGGACACGATGGTAGTAAGTGGGATTTGAACCTGGGTCTTCTGGTTCATAGGCAAGTGTGTTACCCACTAGGCTACTACTCATCGGTAGTTAAACTGGTCATTACAATGTGACCACAATCATGGCCCTTGTGTTAATCTCACTTATTATCCAGGACCATGCGCGTTCCGGTACTTGACCCCGTATTGACATGGAGAGAAAGAGCACCCTAATCTCCTCGCTGCGAAAACTCGTCAACTTTTGAACTCCGCTCTTGTTCAGTTGTCATCAGCCTATGATGTCACGCCGAGAAGTAAAATCAATATAAAGCACGTGTTTTTTTGTCTTCTCAGAGTACACTGTAAGTGGTGCCAGCGGCTTACAAATGGTATTTCGTTTACTTCACCTTTTCTTTAATGAGTTTGAGGGAAGATTCATTCTTTCTGGCCCGAAAGTGGGCTACTGCGCACTCCTCCTCCATGACCCCCGGCTCGCGGTGTCATGCTAATAAATTCCTTATTGCACGGCTCTAGAAATACTAGAAAAACTGCTCTCGTGTGCCTAGACGTAGAAGTCATGTGTTTGTCTGGGCAAAACAGAGATTTACCGTGTTATTTTACTGATATCGATTTATTTTCCCTGGCCGCCGTCCCCGCGTTGCTGCAGCGCGAGACGGGTCCGGAGTCGGCAGGCCGGGCTAAGTTCTACCCCCGGAAAGGCCCCCCGCCCGGCCGTCTTGAGGCGTCTCTGTTTATATGAAAAGCGTGCTGCTCTGCAGGCAACAGCAGACATTAGTGCATCACACCCACACGATGGAACCCGACTATTCGCGCGCTGGCCGCCATTCATGCGTCGTTCACGGCATTTACCAGACGCCCTTATCCAGAGCGACTTACAATCAGTATTTACAAGGACAGTCCCCCCCCCCTGGAGACACTCAGGGTTAAGTGTCTTGCTCAGGGACACGATGGTAGTAAGTGGGGTTTGAACCTGGGTCTTCTGGTTCACAGGCGAGTGTGTTACCCACTAGGCTACTACCACCCTTCTCGGGTCATCCATCCTCATTTAGTTTTTTCCACAGTTTTACGGTGAAAAGCGGGCATCAGAAATGGCCCTTATCACGGTTCCCGGAGATTGCGCCGGTTGCGTAAGAGGCCACGCTAGCTGTGGTCAGGGGTCTGAGGAGCCTTTCCCACGAAGGAGAAAGCAGAGCGAGATGGAGCAGAACAGACATCTCCGATTGAATGAGCGTGTTCTGTGAGCTCATCAGCCATGCTGGAAGGGGAGGGCAAACCGAGTTTCCATGCCCGCCAGTTTCCGAGCGTTTAGAATAAGCAGCAGGTTGGACGCTGCGCGGCGCACACACACATACCGGGACAGGTTGCAGGGCGAGGGAACGTGCTGTTTCCTTCCCTCCTCCCAGAAAATGTGCTTCCCCGGCATTTCGTGCGTGCTCCGCATTCAGGCCGTTCGTCCATGCGGCCTGTTCGGAATGAACGGAGGAGCGTGATGGAGACCTAATGGCTTCTGCGGCCGTTTTCTCAAGGTCGGCATTAGTCGGGGGCCGTTTCATGGCCGCTTGATACTAATGGCACGTTACAATGGTCCTTCTCTGTCCGCTGCAAATCTGCACAGCAAATTTATTGTGAGGGGCCTGACAACGAAAACAGACCGGGGCCTGACGCTGGTTTGCTCCCACAATGGCGGTGCTGTGGACGAGGGACTCTGGCGTCTCCACGCGCTCCAGGGGGAGGAGACCGCCATTGGCAGACGACTTCGGGGTCACTGAGTATTTGTTTGATTCGTTGGCGTTTCGTCATACAGGTCGGGACTGTTCCGGATGTAAATCTTACGAGCCGGCCACTTAGTGCTGACAGAAACCAGAGCCATTTGGAGCTGCGGCTGCTCCCCCAAGGCAGAACAGAGTTGCGTTGGTGTTGTCAGCGGGGCTGGGCGCACCTCGTGTAGCTTCATGTGGTACGGTAGGATGACGTCTGATAGAAAATGCCACTATCGAGTGATATCAAGGGCCACTGTGCTTTGAACAATTTGGGACAAATGGCTTGTGAAGCTGGAGAGAAGGAGAGTAGAAGACTGGCCCAGCTCTGGGAATGTCATTAATCGCTCTGAGGGGAAACTGCTCCTGTGGGCTCTGGTCTGGAGGAGGAGGCGCTCTGTCACTCCGCTGCCCTGAGTCTCGGTGACGTCTCTTTTCTCGCTCTTCTCATCTCGGCAGCACCAGATCTAGCTGGTCATGAATTTGGGGAGGTTAATTCTCAGAATCCTCACAAATTATAATCCTTTAACTAACTTTAACTTTAATATTTACATTTTCTGCCACACTTTCTCTCTGTCCAGGATCTCATCGAATTCAGCTGTATTCCCCCTGTGGGCCTCAAGTTCTTTATACATATTTTTAACTCTTGCTGGTGAAATAAATGACTTTGTGTTGAACTAGCATTTTGTTATTATTACTGTCATTCTACCTTTGTATGTGCGCAATGTCAATTTTGCTCAAGCCGCTAAAGCATTTTATTGATTTGCAAAGTCAGGTAGGAAACAGCCCAATCTGGCAACGGTGCCCCAGAAAGACCATTTATACCAGTTTTGTCTATAATAAATCAATTCTGACTATGTCTGTGATGCAACGGTGAAGCTTTTATGTCGTTATTAACTATTAGAACACACACTGCAGTCTCTGCATTATTCTGAGTAGGCCACAGTACAGTAGGCCAAGGAACTTGATTCCCAATATGTATACATTATAGTATTGAGGACAATGCATCTTTGTTTGGAAAAGGAAACCTTGTGACATTTGTTCCTCGCTGTATGAGTTATGGGCCTACAGCACAGTGTTGCTATTATCAGCAGCTCTGCAGGTCCCTCTCTCTTGCCATGCGGGGAATGACATCATTAGTTCCTGGCAGCTGGATCCAGGAGACTCTACCATAGTCAGCAGGTAAAGCAGAGTAAGGAGTAAAGCAGCTTCGGCACGGTAGCCCAGCCATCACACCATCTCCTCATCTCACCTCGTCCCTGCTGCTTTGGTGTAAACACCTAGTGCCTGGAGACACCTGTGGGCTTTTGATGGCCTCAGTTAATCTTCAAGGAACTGCTACAGATTTTTTTTTTTTTTCACTGTAAAATGTTATTTGGTTTTCCAAGGTGCCAGGCAACCGCTCACCTATGCAAAAGAGTCTGCGCCAAAACCAGCTCTTTCAGAAGTCAGAACGGATTCCATCCGTACCATTAAATGGGCTGTTGCAGCTTCAGCAGTCCCTGGCTGGACCATTAATGTTCTGCTTCTGGAGCAAGTGACGGATCCCACAGCGATTGGGCAGTGTGTTTTTGCATGAACGTTTTTAGGGTACGACTGTTCACTTCAGTGACAGAAGAAACCTCGCTGAGCCCCAAAATTTGTCAAATTTGTTCTTGAAGTGGTACAGTTTATAATTCTACCCCCTCCCCAAAAATGTATGGGAATATTGATTGACTGATGTTGCCCTTCATTCATTTTTGGACAGTGCCAACATCCTTATCGGAGCTCCTAAAGCCAACACCACCCAACCAGGAATCATCGAAGGAGGATCTGTGTTTCTCTGCTCGTGGAATCTTGGCCAATCGTACTGCAGAGCAATCGACTTTGACAAAGAAGGTCAGTATGATTGTTAACGTTCGTCTGGAGTCCACTGAATAAGCACGCGATTTCTCTAACTGTAATTATTTCTGATTGCTTATTGATTAAACGCAGAAAAAGGCTCCTCTTTATGCCTCTATCAAGATCCAAGCTGTGGAAATTTGCAGTAATGTGCTCGGAGTTTATTGGAGTCTGGCTGGGGGCTGCCCTGTCCTGTCTGAATTTTACTCCTTGCTTTATGGTGGGGGAGGTCTGCTGGGGTGAAAAGGTCCCACACATTCATCCTCAATAGCCAAGAGACATGTGTTAGGAAAGTGTTCTGTATTCAGTATTTATATATGTATTGCACTTTACAGCGATTGTTGGAATGTGCAGGTAGTACCATGTAAAAGTTGAAATTGTATTAAGCGTGCAACTTTACCAAGTTCCAGTGTGAGTCGTGTTATGCTTTTGACTCCCGCCATAAATCCTTTAATATACGTCTTTAGGTACTGGTCCCATTTCAGGCTAACTCTTCCTGTGTGCATGCTATCTGCAGGACATTTGGAGGTCGTTAAGAGCATATTTCACATTTGCTGTTGTTTTTGGGTTTTGTCTCTGGAAAACGGGGTGTTTGTGCGTGTGTGTGCGTGTGTGTGCATGCAGGTTTTGTAACTGCAGAGTCAGTAGCACAGGACCTCACTAGGGATTTGGCCATATAATGAAATGTAATCCTGTTTTATTGAAACCACTTTTAGCGGCAGACATAAATGGATGTGCGTTTCTGACATATGTTTCTGGGTGGGGGTGTGTGTGGACCTGTGTTGGGGATTTTGCGTGTGTGCTGGGCTTCAATGAGTCTAGGAAGAGGCTGTTTGTATTGGAATGTTCTAGTTTATAGGACTTATATTAGTTGTTGAAGCGTCTTTTTCCCTTATTGTATGACACCCCCCCCCCCTCACCATAGTTTTGGTAACTTGCCTTTATGCAGAAGTCTGTGTTAAGCGCACATGCAGGTTTCTAGGCTAATTGTTTTCCAACAGTCGCCCCGGAGTATGCACTGGGGCTTGCACTGCTGCTGCTTTGTTAATAAGGCAGCGCTCAAGCTCTACACCCTTCACCCTACCCCATCCTTCAAAGCGATCACTGTGCCATCTGATTTTCAGGAAGTGATAAGGGCAACAACTTCCGGTCGCAAATTGCGTTAAATAAATACATGCTGCTGAGACCACATGTGTACACACACATTTTCTTATGAAGCCAAAGGGCAGGGCTTCCAAGCTAAATATATGTCACTCACTCTTGAGAATTGGGACAAAATATGTCCAACACAGGGTTTTTTGGTGCATCTGAACTTGGATCATGTTAACTCTGTTAATTGGATGTCAACTCCATAATCAACAAATCACATTAGTCAGATGAATGTCAACTGTACATCCAATCTTATACATTTCCTTCATGTTATAATACTACACATTTTTTGTGTGCCTGACAGTGTTAACACAGTTTTTCAGGCAAAGATTTTAAAATGTATTTTTCTAACACTAATAAAGACTAGAATTAAAAGTCCTCCCCATTTTAATGTTTTGCGCCTATTCAAATGAATGAGTGATATTGCTTCATTCCAGTTTAAATGTATCAGAGGTCAAGGGCCTGGATGTTTTCTAAGCTCTAGAGAGCATTAAAACTGCAGCATGTTTCATTTATATTTCCTCATCCTAATGCTTCACTGTCTGCTTTCTGCTTAGATTTCAGTCATTCTTGGGTTTACTATGGGAAAGATCAAATACTGTCTTGGATCTGAAACCTCTGAAATATTTCCCAGTTGTTTGAAGCATCAAGCTGGAGCAAGAACATTGAAGAGTTCAGGGTTGTCACATAAACACACACACACCTTTATAAACACATGGACACATGCGATCTGGCTACTCTGATCAGTGCTTCAAAGAGAAACTGGCTGCACACAGGGGACACCCACAGAAGTCCTGGAACGCGCGTCATTCAGGGTTTGCCCTGAAGTCATATACTGGCTTTCCTCTTAGAATAGCCCTTAATCTTTCACAGTTATAAACAGATGTGGTTGCCACTTACCAGCTTCACCAAACAGTTCAAGTGAGACCAATTGGCAATGGTCGGCCATAAACAAAACAAAACAATCTACAAGACATGGAGCTATTTCTCCAGACCAAGTCACCAATTTTACAGTAAATCATGTTTCAGTCTCCTCAGTCAATGTTCTGAACTCGTTCACCTTTAATCTCTGTTAATATACCTGTTCACTGTATTTCCATGGTAACCAAACAATATTAAAGGCATATTAAATTAATAAATTTTGTATGAACTTCAGGGACCAAATACAACCATTATTCTTCCAATGGAAAGGGTCATTGTTCTGTCAATGGAAAAATATCTAGATACTGTGCAGCATGACCCATACAGGTGGTTGTTCATGGAATTGTGATGCATGCGTGTCTCTTACCTGCCCTCCTAGGTGATCGCAGTTACCATGTTGATGGCAGCGACCTCAAGGTGGAGTTCAAATCGCACCAGTGGTTTGGGGCCACAGTCCGTTCCCATGGTGACACAGTCCTGGTACGTTATGCAGCTCTGCAGACTGACCTCTATCTGTGTCATTCTCTCTTAATAGTACCTTTCAACCACTGGTTGAGAAGTGATACTAACGGGAGCAGAAGCTAAGACCCGCTGTTCTTTAACCGAATGGCTTTATCTGAATTTGGAACAGGCATGTGCCCCGAGGTACTACTGGAGAACGGAGAACGATATCCCCCTTTCTGATGTCACTGGAACATGCTACCTGGCTGTGGACAACTTTACTACTATAGTTGAATACGCCCCCTGTCGCACAGGTATGGAACTGCAAGCAAAGCCTGCTTCATTCTACCCTACTCCATAAAGCCACACCAGTTTAGTACAGAGACAGTGAAAGTGTCTCGTCTCATCCTGTATTTGACCCCAGAGAGACATGGCCCTGCTGGTCAGGGTTACTGCCAGGGTGGATTCAGTGCCGACTTCACTCAGGTGAGATCAACTCAGATCCAAATGCTGATCTTGACCTTCGCTGTGAATATTACTATGTTGGTGTTGCATCTAAAATCTTAAGCTATGAAGGTACTATTTAAAGCATGGCTGGACATTCTTGTTTAGGAATTAAATGTTTGCAAAGCTCTGTACCATCTTAAATTCTCTGCTTTAGGAGGGACATGTTGTTGTCGGAGGACCTGGAAGTTTCTACTGGCAAGGTGAGAACTAACTCAACATTGTCTCAACATGGTCCTTGTAATAATACCTCAAGATGTCTGCTCTGCTCTTCCACCTCTACTCTCAGGTCAGCTGATAACAGCCACCACACAGGAAATAGTACGGGCTTACTACTCCTCTTACTTCCTGCTCTCTGTTGCCGGGCAGGTGCAGACCCGACAGGTGCAAAGTAGCTACGATGACAGTTACCTGGGTGAGAATGTTAGCCACTTTTGTAAGAAAAAATGAATAAATAAATATATATATAAATATATATATAAAAACAAAAAAACAAATTGGAATGTTAATATAATATCAAGTTATGTGTAATCCTTGGTCCGTGTTCAATTTTTCAGGTTACTCAGTGGCCGTGGGGGAGTTCAGTGGAGATAAAACTGAAGGTTAGTCTCTGTCCCCGTTTTCTTTCTGTCCCTCCAGTTTAACTGCTCGTTAAAAATCAATATACTTTTTTTGTCTGATCCCTTTTAGATTTCGTGACTGGGGTCCCCAAAGGAGTCATGCTGTATGGTTTAGTAAGGAATCCAGCCTATTTTCTCACTCAGTGGGCACTGCATGTGGATTTATAGGTGACTTCCAAAGGGCGTGGCCTGAAGGACAGAAAGAAAAAAGCCAAAACAATGAGGCATTTGAGGACTGAAGGCTGACCAAATAGGTTAAAAGGGAAAAATTTGGCACTTAGTTAGTATTACGTTCACCAGCTATGTAGAACATACACTCATAGGGCTGCTGTGATGTAACCTGTTAAAGGATATTAGGAAACGCTTTACAGGGTTATGTGGATCACACTCACACACACACACATCCTGTGACTTGACTTTTTTTTCTGTTTCAACAGGTGTCTGTTTTGAATGGGACGGACCTGAAGTCTCTGCTGAACCTCACTGGTGAGCAGGTGTGTTTATGTTGCTTCAGCCCTCTTCTTCCCAACTCATTTTTACCTCATGAGATGGCCGGCGTCCATCAGAAACAATTGCAGTGGCCATCCAGTTTCACACACACTCTGCATGACCATGTTGAGCCAGAGTATCTACGCAAACTTGCCAAAACATATTTCACAAGTTCAACATGTATCACCTGAAGGACTGTCGAAGTTAATCATGTGTTTTGTACTTCCATGGCCAGAGAGAAAATTATTGACCAAGGACATTTATGTAAACGAGTGAACAAGAAAGAAACCAGCATCAGAGCGAGCAGAGGGGAGAGCAGTCATTGTTTCTCTGACCACTCTCATATATTTTAATGTTTTCCAGATGGGCTCCTACTACGGATATGCTGTGGCAGCAGCCGACATCAACAATGATGGGTGAGTTAGCGGATAGAGGGGGAGAAAGATTTGTGTGTGTGTGTGTGTGTGTGTGTGTGCCCAGACGGAAGAGATAGGAAGGGGTTTCTGGGCTGATACGGCCCCTATAACATCTCGCCTAAATTTCCTTTACTATATCCCCTGCCTATCTGGCCAGGCTTGGAGTATTGATCTCTCAGAGCCACTTTCATTTCCTCGAAGAATTACATTGTCAGCTTCATTGTCATGGCAACATTTCCCATGGCACTTTCTGAATGCTACTTTTGGAATGTCATAAATTATTCTGCGAAAATTCAGGATATACAATAAAAACCACATGGTTCTACTGATGCTAGCCAATAAAATAAAAACATATCATGATGATATTTTTACCATGAACTTGGACCCATTGAAATTGTTAGAAATATTAGAGTCATATCCTTGTCCCTCCCTCTGTCTCCATCAGACTCGTAGACCTGTTGGTGGGCTCTCCCCTCTTTATGTTCCTTGGTTCTGGAGGCCGTCTGGAGGAGGTTGGTCGTGTTTATGTATACCTCCAGCAGTCTCCTTTGCACCTCCTACCCAGCACCAGCACCCCTCACCTGACTGGAACACACACCTACGGCAGGTTTGGCGCCTCCATTTCTCCTTTGGGAGATCTGGACCAAGATGGTTACAATGGTGAGGAGCATGAACATTGTGTTGACCAGTTGGACAGTCAGTCATGGTCCATGCTATTATCTTGAAGACCCTATGGGTTTACTATACAGAATGTCATTTTTAGATGTAGCCATTGGTTGCCCATTTGGAGGCAAAGATGAGCAAGGATTGGTCTACATCTTTAATGGAGACCCAGACGGGCTGAAGAACACACCATCTCAAACTCTGGCTGGCCACTGGGCAACCAACACAATACCAATGAGTTTCGGTTACTCACTCAGAGGAAACAAGGATATTGATGGGAATGGTTACCCTGGTGAGTAATTCTGGGACATTTTACAATAAGCCCAGATATTATCCTTTGCTAATTATGTCAAGCTGTCTTTGTTTTTCACTTTAGATCTTCTGGTTGGAGCTTTTGGGGCAGACAAGGCAGCGCTGTACAGGTATTTTTGTGAGGTTTTGGAGTTAAAAATGCCTCAAACCCTGTTGCTTTTTTTACAACTTAATCATTAATCTAAACTTGTCTGTTTTATGATTTGGTAGCCAGATGCCTGATGGTTCACTGGTTTCTCCCTTTCAGAGCTAGGCCCATCGTTAATGCCTCAGCCTTTCTGACCGTGCAACCAACCATGATCAACCCAGAGGAGAAGAATTGTATAGTAGTCAATGAGAATGGAACAGTTCCTTCATCCTGGTATGTGTGATTGTAGATATTATTGAGTTTCAGGGGAAATAAAATTAACCTGACTACATGATAACAATTTAAACCATAATCATATTTTAACAAGGATCTCAATTGGTTTAACAATTACCAGGCTTCAAGTTAACTTGTTCCACAATAAGGAAACACAGTTAAATATCTGCTTGGAAAATAACAAAGATCATGTTAACATGTTCCTGCAATCGTTCCAAGTAGAAACGTGCAGGGAAATGTTCACTGTTTATGGACTTGTGAAACTCTTTCCTGCTCTAAGGAGTGAGACGTGGGTTTATTTTTGGACTCTTCAAAAGTAAATTTAAAAGAGGCCTTCTGCTTTTTCCCCATGATTTCTGTGCACTTTGCTGAGAGATGAAGAACTTTGGTTGGAGGGGTGTGTAATAATGTCCTGGACTGACGTAGTGGTGGAAAGGTTGCATGAGTCAGGGAAAGACATATATTCCCTGTGTGTGTCACACACTAAATGTTATGTAACATTAGAAAACTGGTCCCAGATGTCCCAGATTTCTGCTGTTTGCAGAAAGACAAGAAAATGCTGCCTATTATTTGGAAATATAAAGGCATAGAGAAGTGATACAAAGTTCTGCTAGATGTTTGATGCTTTACGTTTTAATTATGCTCACGCAGGGGACAGGGTGGGACTGTTGTTGTCCAGAGAACCAACATTCGCTTTCAATGACACATTCTCTGGCACCTGCAGTTTTAAACTCTGTTGCGAAATAGCACACCATTTCACACACTTCCACATACCTTGGTCAAGATTTTTTGGTGGAAAATGTGCTATTGCTCAGATCGTGAGAGGTTCTCGAGGGGGACATTTTATGTGATTTTTATGTAAGCTTTTGGGAGACACCTTGACAAGGGTGTGCCTTGTTTTAGAGAACAATTTGTGAAGTAAGCAATGTGTTTGTTATCCTCAGTGTCCACAGAGTCTGTTGTAAAAGTCCAATGTGAATTGCCAAATGATTTTTTTTGATGATTGTTAAAGCTGAGAAATCTATTGAGACAAAATGTGTCATTTAGACAAAACCCCTAAACTGGACTATAATTTTGTAACCATCGCAGATGCAATAAAACCATAAAACAGAAAATATGAGCCTACAAGCAATACAATGAAACTCATAAAAACATTATGCATTTCCGTATTACTCTGAGGGCAGAGATTTGTGGGTATAGCACAGCTTTGAAATTATTGAGGAATTGGAAAACCAAATCGTCGTGTTTGCAGTTTTTCAAAAGTCAGAATCATTTTCTTTTGTTCTCTCAATCTCTTGTTTTGTCTTTTCAGTGTGAGCTTAAATTTCTGTCTCTACGCCGATGGAAAGCACCTCCCTGATGAGCTGGGTGAGTTTGTGCATCTGTGTACTAGATACAAACCATCCTTCAGTTCACCAATCTGAAGATAAAATAACTTCAGATAAAAACACTTCATTACTCTCAGGCTTGAAAAAAATCTGTACCAAGTGAGGAAAAAAACACATTTCGAGCTTCTGTCAGCTCTTTATAGAAGGCTGTAAACTTATATAAATTGAAGTGCTGTGTGTTTCCGTTTATAGGGCACTTTACGAGTATCTGGATTTACATAATTGAGTGCATGCATTATTCTACGGTGTGTGGCCGTTGGTTTAGCTAGGTGTGTGCATGTTTATGTGTGTTGATTCATTTGCATCTGTGGATGCGTTCGTGTTTTTGTAGTGTTCGTGGTGGAGTTGCATCTGGACAGTGTGAAACAGAAGGGTGCAGTGAGGAGGGCGCTGTTTTTCGAAACTCAGCAGCACAGCCTCGTCCAGAGACTCACGATCACCAATGGAGGACGAATATGTGATGAGCAAAAGATCTACCTGCGAGTCAGTACTGGGAATACCAGCAGACACACACACCACATCAAGCCAAACACACATTGCCCTATTCATATTAATGTGCCTTGAGAATTTACTTTCCCCATTTTCAGGGAGAAAAGGAGTTCAGAGACAAACTCAGCCCCATTGTCATTGGCCTTGGCTTCTCTCTGGATCCCATGGCACCTACAGATGCCCATGGTCTGCGTCCCATCCTCAACTTTCAGACTCTGCAGCTCATAGTGCAAAAGGTACAAGCTGTCCAACTAAAGACATTCATATATTAAAATGAACTGCTTTCTAGTGAGAATGATTCTCATTAGTGCATAAAGCTGGTTGGAAATATTTGAGCAACGCTGATAGTTTGTGCAGTTTGAGGGAGACTTCACTGATGTTTTTGGGTGGGATTGTGTAGTTGGCTGGCTGCTGAACTTTGCCATCTGGTACAGATTTGCTTATGTATGTGAACCGCTCGTGTGTACCCAATATGCGTGTTTGCATGTGTGTCTGTTTTGCAGGTATGTGTGCACGTACAAGTGTTTGCATGCACTCACGTTTGGGCAAAGAACTACCTAGTTGGAGACCTCATGAAATGTGATATTTACCACATCCTCTAATTGGATTCAAGTTTTTCTCTCTCTCTCTCTCTCTCTCTCTCGCTCTACTTATCTCCCTCCTTTGCTTCTACATCTGTTACGCTTTTATTTGCTGTATAACTCATTTCTGACACATTTCTGTTTTGGCCTCATAAGAAACCAGTTACCTGAATAGCTGGTAATGTTGTGATGTGCTCCTCTTTACCTTGTTGTCTTGAGTGATTGATCACGCCGTTGACTGACTGCAAGCTCATTGCGGAACTGAAACAAAGGATCACCATGCTGACTGGGCGTGCAGCATTGGTCCGTCCTGTAATGCCTTCCATGTGTTTCAGAAACCAGTTACGATGAGCTAGTAGTGTGCAGTGCTGGAGCTCTTTAAATGAACAGAGAGAAGAAAGGAGAAGGAGAGAGTTTACGCTATTTTTTAATTTTTTTACACTATTATTCTTGTTGTATAAATTTGGGCATCAATCTTGGAAATACATCTGCCGTTTGAACCAAAACATAGCATAAACCTTTTTGAACCCAGAACAGATCAACTCTGTTCCATTTTTGAATCTTCATGGCAACCCTGCAGGCACACCCTGTGTGACCAATATTTCCCTCTACTGGTTACCTGCGAAGCCTCAGTACACACTTTCCTGGTACTTTTCCTAGTGTAATATACACGTTTCGGAAAAAATGAACTACGACCATCTGATATACTAACTGAATCACTTTCTGGAGCACATCATATGCAGACAGAAGAAGACATTCATACTGTGTGATGGGGAAATGTACACACACTGGAAACACAGTGGAATTAGTACAGTCTTCCAGTGGTGCAGTGCAGAAGGAGATGGCATGCAGCTAGGCCTGCAGCCACTCCTTTGGTTTTCCATAAGAATGCAAAATCGTATATTTCTCAACTTCACACAGTAAGTTGAGCTTCATGTCATTCTTCACTTCCCACCGCCTCCGAATCTCATTACTGACCACACTCAATATCTCTCCGTTGAGCGACAGGCATATTGATTACATGCAGCATGTCCTTGTACTGTGGTTAGTGTGGATACCACTATACATCCTTTCCTTCTAACCAGTCTTACATGCTAAACACAGGGCTTTCCATCCGAGTCGTGTGAGAACCGTTCCAGCTCACAGTAAAAATCACACGTACTCAGCCGCAACAATACCTTTGGCCGGAAATGTCATAGATTGCTTAAGCTCTCTCTTCACTGCGTGGTAGACATTTATTATAGTGATCATAGGTATAGTAACCGTAATCACTGGTTGTACCACACTGTAGCACCCCTAGCATTTTGTTTTCCCTTATATTGGGGCACCGAAGTAGCAAGCAGAAACCAAACTCCGGAGGGAACACACAGAAGCACACACGTCACACAATGTGCCACACAAAATAGCACCGGCAGTGTTTCAGCTCATAATCATCCATAAATGCAACAAAACACAAACACCCCAAAATGTCTGTATTATATGTATTTGACAATTCAACATACTGAAATAACAGAAATATGGTTCCACAACAAAGCAATCAGTTTCTAAAGATCTGCCCAATCTGGCAACCTGACACACTGCATACTTGTGGGGCCTAATTCAGGTTGTACATGAGGTGAGTTTGGATGCTGACAGGTTCTTTGCTACTGCAGCACCAGTAATCAAGCCTCTTTCCAATTGTTTCACCCCATATTGTTGGCCATTTATAATTGACATAATGATGGCATGTATAATAGACATAATTATGGAGACAGCCCATTTGTGCCTCCGGCCCCATCATATTAACCAGGACAAATGTTTCTGTTTCTGTTCATTAAAAATGGCCAACTGGCTTTTTTTCATGGCGTATTCAGCATGCCTTTCCCAGTGTCACTGTTGCTGGTTTATATATTGCCCCGTGAGCCTGTTTAGTGTTTACATGCAAGAGTCTATGCATGAAGGAATGCTAACTGCCCAATTACCTCAGGAGCCACACGTGCTTGAATTATATATTCTACGCCAGCTTTACGCAGGTGGTCCAGGCCCCTTTGTAGAAAGACTTTCTGCCCGTTGTTTCTCAGTTGGGTCCACATGTGCCACTCTGTTCGCTCTGTCCAGGTGGGCCGGTGCATTTAACACTCGAATGAACGGCATCCGTTTTTCAAATTACGGCCTGAGAATGATCTGCAGCGGCACGTGTGTTCAGACGAGTGACCTCAGATCTGAAGGTCTGTAATTACAGGCCACTCTGCTCTGTGTGCGTTTGATTACAGAGAAGGGCCTCGTTTGCTTTGATGGCCGTGTTGCACTCGGGCCTCATATGGAACAGTCTCAGTTTCTATGTTTTCCTCCCTCAGTGATGCAATTGGAATAAATGTGCGCAATCTGCCACTTGCCAGTCATTCTTCTTACATCATTTGTGTGAAAAATAAAATGCCTTAAAAACATTTTACAATCAGTGCATATGTACCAAATGCTGATTTTCTTTCTTTTCACCTCCTAGTTATAAAAGGAAGGCTTCTTGTTTTGCTGCTTTGACGTTTGAAATATTGCTTTGGGAAAGAGCATGCTCAAGTGCCAAATCCCAATGCAGTACCTCCTCAAAGATATTTTTTTTTCTTCTTTTTGACTAGCCTTGATCCTATTTTGTTGTATGCACCAAAGGGCATTACAGGCAATAGAAATAAGGCATGCCATTATATTGCAGCTGCATAATGGTAGTCTTGATGTGGTGCTCAGATTGCATTGGGACTATATTGGCTTACATTACATGCAAGGATTGGGTTTACTGAGTGTTGTTAAGATGAACTGTTCGCCGATTGTGGTTACTCTGAGGTTGTATGTATTTATTAACACAAGTGGTTCTGAGAAAATACTTATTTTTTTTTGTAAAGGCATGCATGTTGGAGGGGTTCCATCTGTGCCATGTTTTAACACCCCTATCAAGGCTGCGCTGGTCCTTAATGTGGATTATTTATTGTAGTGTCTTTTAATGTGAGACTCTTATAAGGTTGTACTAAAGCTGTTCTTCTTGCTTCTCAGGCACAGATCCAGCTAGACTGTGGAGAGGACAATATCTGTGTGCCAGACCTTAAGCTCATAGTCAACGGGTAAGGCTGTCATATATTATGTGGCTAAACCTGGCAGAAACCTCCATAGCTTTATTTCCTGAAGGGTCTTCCCTAGGCCTTCTTCTGTGATCTCTCTTTGGGTGGACTTCTGAAGGGCTTCATGCAGTGTGGCTGGTGTGAAACTCAAGCTTCCATCTGATGTGTGCCAGCATGTCTGAGAGACAGTTAGAGAGAGGGGTGACAGACTGATAGGGACAGAGAGGATGAGTACGCTCAAGAAAAACAGAGGCACCGGGCCAGGGCGTAGGTTGGCGGTGAAATTGCTGAATCTCTTTGAAGTCTCTCTCTCTATGGCACTGTCCAATTAAACATGCATGCTGACATTCCTGAGTGAGGGCGAGAGTGAGACAGCGCTCTAAACCTTGCCTTGCTTCAGTCGCCACCAGACCTGCAGACTCTCTCCAACATAAACAATCAAAACCTCTCCTTCTCTCTCTTATCATTGAGAGGATATTGGCCATAACTCAAACCAGGCAGTCGTTCACAAGAAGGCAACATGTAAAACTCTAAATCCCCTTTAATGTCGGAGATTTCACAAGTAATGGGGAATTTAACTTGCCATGAGGAGCGGCGGATGTTTTTCCTGTTTCAGGGTATGTGTGCGTAGGTGTGTGTCCCGTATCAGAGTTTCAATGGGGTCTGCTTTGTACAAAGCAAATGACCCATGATTCCATTTCAGAAAGCTTGGCATGGTCTTGTCATACAGGCTTATATACTCCGAATGCATTGCTTCCTGCTTGTGTGCTCTGGCCTCATTTTACTTTTGTCTCTTTGTTGCTTTTAAATTCAGGAGGCGCTCGGGTCAAACATTTCTGCATTAGGGAAACGTGCAACCCTGCAACCTCTGTTTCCTTCGGCCCAGCTGCTAGTTAAATAAGCAGGATTGAAGGTTCATTGATAACTCCTGCGTACGAGAGCCACTCGTACAGAGCTCTCTTCTGTCCTTCTGTGACGGGGGGGGGTTTGCTGCATCAGGTAATTGGAGTCAGCTGCGTGCCCCCCATAGACAGGAGCAAAGGATCAGAGGAGAGAAGGAAGAGCTGCTATAATCAGACATTTCAGTGCATGAGCGGGACAGGAAAGGCAAACCTCGGGGGCTCACTACTCTGTCACTTGCGTGAATTTATTACTGGTTGTGTAGCACAAGAGGTTAAGAACATAGAGGGCATTGTGGAACTTACTGATGCATGCTCGGTGAAGTGCATGTAAAGCCCGGAGCTCATGGGAATGTGCTTCGCTGTGCAGGAAACGATGAGATAAATCACGACTGCATTTAGCATGTTTGTGGAAAATGTGTCCGTTTATGACTTGTTAGTGGCCTTAACTCAATCATGGC
This sequence comes from Denticeps clupeoides, assembly GCF_900700375.1. Taxonomy (NCBI): domain Eukaryota; kingdom Metazoa; phylum Chordata; class Actinopteri; order Clupeiformes; family Denticipitidae; genus Denticeps; species Denticeps clupeoides. The sequence goes on from NC_041718.1 coordinate 16,144,583, forward strand.
ATCACGCTGCCAGGTCAGTAGCTTCTGGCAACAAAATACCAGGATTATTTCTGGGTATGTCAGCTGTGTGTGGACGGAGAGTGTTCATTCATGGCCGGATTAACCAGAAACGTCATTGTCATTGTTTTGTTGAGGTGTAAATAATGTCTACAGGCAGTCTCGTCGTTGCATTTGTAGCAATTCTTGACAAAGTAGTCAAAAGCAAAACCAGCATATCATAAAATATACTTATTATGGGATAATATTGAGAATTGGTGAATGCTGAAACACAAGAAACTCAACTTTATGAAACTCTGCTTTATGAATTGACTCTGTTGCTGTATTTGTACCACTTGGTACCACTGGAATGTGTTTTGTTAACCTTTGGCTGCATTATCAATTTTGGGACAGGTTTTTGGGACGGACAAGACTTAAACTTAATGTTATCTGTGCTTGTGTTTATATGTGTATGCAGAGACAGAGAGAAGGTTTATTTGGGTGACGAGAATTTCTTGACTCTGGTGTTTAATGCCCTTAATGACGGAGAGGGAGGGGCTTACGAGGCAGAGCTCTATGTGCTCCTCCCTCCTGAGGCTGAATACATCGGCATCGCTCGAAACAACCAGGTGTGTATTTAAGGCATCCCATTACTACATTACTACTACATTAGATAAAAGGAAAATTTGCAGTGCTGGTCTGAATGAAGACGTATTTCTGTTCTGTTTATGGATATCTCAGTCCCTGACACAGCTGACCTGCAGTTACGAAGCCGTGAATGAGACACACTCTGTAACCTGTGACTTGGGAAATCCCATGAAGTCCGGAACAAGTGTAAGCATAGCCTGTCTTCAGTCTGTATACTAAAACGTCCATTCTATCTCTGTTCTATTTTTTAACGGTTTTGATATCCTTATCCGTTGCCATGTAATTGCTGGGTGCCGCTCACCTCTGTTTTTCACTTTTTTTTTTTTGCAGCTGTGGGCAGGTCTTCGTTTCATTGTCCCAAATCTAAAGGACACACACGAAACCATCCAGTTCGAGCTGCAGATTAGAAGGTGAATGCATGCTGTGACACAGCAAAATCATTGTCTATAACAATAAGCTTCACTGGCAGTCTAATATATTTCTATTTCTTTGCAGTAAAAATGAGAATAACTCCAACAGCGAGGTAGTGTTTTACCCACTACAGGTGTCAGTGAAGGCAGATGTCATACTGATGGGGTAAGCTGTGCGAGAGAGCGAGGTGAACACAGAAAACTTTTTTTACCATTTTCGTTTTTTCCTTTCTGCAGAGTCTCTCATCCAGAAATGCTGCTTTTCCCTCCTGGTGATTGGCGAAGGCCTCAGAGGCTGCAGGAAGAACAGGACATTGGCCCCCAGATACAGCATGTTTATGAGGTACAGTGAGTGTGATTTGGCATGCTGTGCGCCACATATCTCAGATGCACCACGCTGAATTGTGTAAAAAGTGTATCTGGCTCTCTTGCTGTGTTTGTGTTAGTTGGTGAATAATGGCCCCAGTGCCCTTGGCCGCACCACACTGGTGCTGCAGTGTCCTCGTCAGTTGGAAGGTCACGGATTAATGTATCCACTGGAGGTCGCTACCCATGGCCCTCTGAACTGCAGCAGTAAACACACCATCAATCCTCTACACCTAAAGGTGACGCAGACACGTCGCATTCCAGGACAGGAGCGCATGTGCTTTGTTGTCATCAATGAAATATAATTTGTGTGTGCAGGTTCAGCCCTCCCCCTCCAAACCTCCTTTAGTGGTGGCTTCGTCAGGCGAGCGCAGACAGAGAAGAGATCTGCACAGAGACCGGCTTTCACAGCTTAGCAACCTGGTGAGACTTGATAACTACTGCTGCAGTAACCACTACAGTTCTGCAATACCTACACTGAAATAAAAAACACTGACACAGTATTGCCGCAATGCAAATAAACCTGCTATGAGTAGCATTATAGTAAAGTGAAGAAAAAAACTTACTCTTAAGCATAAATTAAGACAGCTTAGTTTAAAATAGCAAACAATGTTTTTAACAACTGGAATGAGGAAAAGACACACAACAGCGGTGGTTGACTATTTTTAGTGTATACTTCATGTCTATATACAGTACAGGCCAAAAGTTTGGAGACACCTTCTCATTCAATGTGTTTTCTTTATTTTCATGGCCATTTACGTTGGTAGATTCTCACTGAAGGCATCAAAACTCTGGAGTTATGTACTTAACAAAAAATGTGAAATAACTGAAAACATGTTTTATATTCTAGTTTCTTCTAAACCGCCACCCTTTGCTCTGATTAAGCTTTGCACACTCTTGGCATTCTCTCGATGAGCTTCAAGAGGTCGTCACTTGAAATGGTTTTCCAACAGTCTTGAAGGAGTTCCCAGAGGTGTTTAGCACTTGTTGGCCCCTTTGCCTTCACTGGGGCAGTGGTGGCCTAGCGGTTAAGGGAGCGGCCCCGTAATCAGAAGGTTGCCGGTTCGAATCCCGACCCGCCAAGGTGCCACTGAGCAAAGCACCGTCCCCACACACTGCTCCCCGGGCGCCGGTCATGGCTCAGGGTGATGGGATAAATGCAGAGGAGCTTCTACCAAGCTTCTGGTATTTGGCCTGTTTGCACTCATTAGCCTCTATGTGGTCCTCCCATGGAACTGGCTACTCCACGAGAAGGGCTTGCCTGTAGACAGAACATTATCTGGTCTCAAGTTGGTTGCCACAATGCAGTCTGTGAACATGTGGGTCCCAGTCTGCAGCTAAGGATAAAAAAACGGCAAACCAACTCCACTACTATGCAACACTAATATGCTATCCACAAACAGGAGCAGCAGCTAATTACCATCAGATAATACACCATTACGCTCAATAGACACCACAGCCACCTCTAACTGAGGATAGTGCATGGACTGTTAACTCAAGTGATATTCTTTCACATATAACCACTCATCTGTTCTTCCTTTCTCAAATACAAGGCTCATCTGAGCCCCACATGAGCTCTCCAGGGAATGTTTACTCTGTGTTTGTGTCGCGTCATCTCTCCACTTTCTCTCTTTCTAACAGCTGTAGAGCTCTCTGGTTACTGGGAGGGTAGCTGTGAAGCTGGAGGGCCTGTTTGTTCAGTAAACATTCAGACAGGGGATACTATCTGTTAAGATGCTTGTCATCTGTAAAGGAGCACTGCAGAAACCTGATAGGTCTACGTCGTACTATTCACCAAAGTGTATTCAGGGATGCATTTCTGGACGTCTTCAGGACCGTTCTTTGTACTAGCTGTGTGGCCTTCATAAACATTTCATCATACTGCAGAGGAAGAACACAGGGGGAATGAATGAAAAAGGATTCATCTGTGTGTCTCCTGTTCTAGTCATGTTGGACAGTTGAGTGTTGGAGGCTACAGTGCGATGTGGGATTGCTGGAGAAAGGGAAGAATGCCGTTATGGAAGTACGATCCCGGTTGCATGCTGAGACCTTCATAGAGGTGAGAGTCATCACTGTGTTGTTCTTGAACGTAAAAAAACATTTGGAATTACTGTATGGGGGGAAGCTGGCTTGATTTTTTTTTTTAATGTGGAACATGCAATATGCTATTTTTGCCACTTTGAGACCTTAATTTATTTATAAATGCATAAATGTTTATTTTATTTGAACACTGTAAGACGTGGGGAACATGAGCTCAAAATCATTTATTGCTGGGCAGACTTGTTGAAAGGCTTTGGGGAAAAGTCCCACAGGCCTGCATGAGACAGCATTTCGGCCAGATATTCACACATCCCAGGCTAACCACAGCAGAGCCAGTCTTCTTTTAAATCTTCCTCATTCGTGTAATTGGCCACAGATGGAGGCTTGTGTACCGTAAGGGCGTGGCCACCAGATGGTGATATTTCAGCCATGCCCTCGGCCCAACCGCCTGCCACTGTGCATGTATGTGACCATAAAAAAGTGATTAAAAAGGGAAAGTGTATAGCTGCCTTTTATTTGTCCCACTACCACCCTCATGTGGGCAGACATTTAGCGTGCCTCTCTTGCCCTGGTGATTCCGGGTCATTTTTTGTTCTTCTCAATAAGAAGATTAAAGCCGTTAATTTCTACTTTCTAATTTCTGCAATGTTTTCAAGTGTTGCATTTTCCATCCCTTCCAGAGAGAATTTAAACAGTACGTACTAGAGTGTATGGTGGAGTTCAAAGTGGAGAACATCCCGTATGCTATACTACCTGAAAAATATCCAAGTGGGGCTGTAAAGGCAAGTTTGTCAGTTTGCCTGTCTGTGTATCCATGTTGGCTGAATGACATTTTTACTTGCTCATCCTTGATGGTCAGGGTTCATTGCTGTGTGTTACATTGCAGGTTGAAACCCCATTAGTGTGGAGCAACACAGAAAGCCCTTATGCTGTGCCTTTATGGATTATTATCTTGGCCATACTTGTTGGACTGCTGTTGCTGGCATTACTTATTTATGTGCTGTACAAGGTGAGTCAAATGTTGATTGCAAAAAACAATGTACATATCATTAAAATGTACATATGTACATGTACACATGTACAATGTACAGTACAGGCCAAAGGTTTGGACACACCTTCTCATTCAATGTGTTTTCTTTATTTTCCTGAACATTTACACTGAAGGCATCAAAACTATGAATGAACACATGTGGAGTTATGAACTGAAATAACTGAAAACATGTTTTATATTCTAGTTTCTTTGCTCTGATTACTGCTTTGTAGACTCTTGGCATTCTCTCAAACACACCTCATTCTCTGAGCTTCAAGAGGTTGTCACCTGAAATGGTTTTCCAACAGTCTTGAAGGAGTTCCCAGAGGTGTTTAGCACTTGTTGGGGTCCAGCTCACCCCAAACCATCTCGATTGGGTTCAGGTCCGGTGACTGTGGAGGCCAGGTCTCCACTTTTTGTTAAGTACATAACTCCACGTGTGTTCATTCATAGTTTTGATGCCTTCAGTGAGAATCTACTAATGGTCGTGAAAATAAAGAAAACACATTGAATGAGAAGGTGTGTCCTACTTTTGGCCTGTACTGTACATATCATTAAAAATTACATATACAGAAAAGGAACTGCAACCACTGTCTTCTTGTTTTCTGTCTTCAGTTGGGATTCTTCAAGCGATCTGATCCCTATGGTACAGCCATGGAGAAGGCCCAACTCAAACCCCAGGCTTCATCGGAAGCATGAACCACAGATTGCACTTGTGCTCGTCCTGTGTTGCACCCAGTGATGACAATCACATTATTCAAGGCGTTTTGGCGGAACATGTAAGAATAAAGTATGTATCCTGTGTCTGAAGGTTCCTACAGCCACAGATAACCACTAAAGGTCCAGGACTGCACTAATGACACAAGTTCAGACTGGAACACAGACTGTGGGATTTCACAGAGACATACGCAACCTAGAAGACCTTTGGTGATCCTGAAACCTGTGGTGGGAAAATAAAACCATACAAAGATTTTACACTATAAAATGGATCTTACAAGTTTAGTATCATGTAGCACCCAACAGTTCTTTACTGAAAAGAAAAACTGGATTTGACCGTTCTGGTGGTGGCACTGAACGACTCCTCTTCGTGAAGCACATTCTACAAAACAATTGACCTCTTTCTGCAAAATTACTACAATAGTCAACACGGTAAAGTGTTTTCAAGCACATTCTGTACTTACAGTACACAGTATGAAGAACTGGAACAAAGGGTTATTGCCATATAGTGCTGTATTAAAGCTTTTAAGTTCTTGTTCTATTTCACAGCACTTTTTCGATTAAAAAAATGCCAAAAAGTGATAGAATTATGTTGGAAAGGCAGTAAAGTCACAGAATAGCTTCTCTCAGATTGCAAAAGGGACTGCAGCATAGCTGTTGGTACAGGATCCAGTGTAGGAAAGTTTTTTAATTGAGCATTTAATTTTTGCGAATCCTTCCTGTTAGCAGATTTCTTCTTTTAAATGATTGCATTCGACTGTATGGAGGGCTGCAGTGTCCATGTGCAGCTGGAGAAAGGTGCTCAGGTTTTCTAAACTCCAGTGTATGAATGCACTTACTAAAATATGAATGTTTTTTTCTTTTTAAAGAAAAAACATGCCATTTTAGGCTCCTTTCTAAGAGTTTTCAGCATTCTGCTGCAGACATGTACTTTTGTGTCAGCCATGTTTCAACAGATTTTGAACTGTAGGGTCATTGCCATTTTCAGGGTCGATTCAGGTTTCAGCTGTCAACCTGTTTCTAACAGCTAAGTTTAGATCCTACTTGAATTCCTCGTGAAAGTACTGTATGTCATTGTGATCTATTCAAGAGCCTGTTACAACTATACAGTCAGCAGACGGCACAACTACAGTAAAGCACAACCACGGGATGTTGTTTTTTTAAAGAGCAGATTTTCACTGATTTCAGTTATAAGATATTGTGGCTTAACGTTGTCATTATCCTTTTTATGTGTAGAAATATATCTTACTGGAAACTGCCAGGACACGAACTAACAAACTCACATGGACGTGTTATTTATTTTAAACAAGATTTCACCAAACTGACCATAAATACACGTGACACATACCTACTGGGAAATAGACTCTGACTAAGTGGCAGTGTGACAGTCCTCTCCCCTTTTAAAGTGCCACAGAATAAGGAAACACAAGGGCAAAATTGTTCAAAAGGACACGTCTGTCTATCTGAACAATTCCTTCAGAGGTGCTGTATGAGCCAAATGGACGACGTACTACATTGTGTACAGCACAAAACAGTGGGACATGTTTAATGCTCTGTTTTTTTTTTTTTTTTTTTTTTACAATCATGTGCCTGAATGTTTAGCTTTTTGAGACCCTTCTTGTGTTGTACATTTACGTTACTGTAAGTGAGGAAATATTTTAACGTACCTTGAAAGTGTTCTCGTTGCAAAACAAAACAAAGTGTCCCATATTGGGATATACATGTGTATTAATGTATTGATGTATATTGCAGTTTCTGAATAAAAGCGTCCAGTTCTACAAAAGGAAAAAAGCGACTTTGTGATGTTAACTAGCCAACAGCAATAACGTAGCAAATAACTGCTCTCACCTTTCAGACTAAAGGTCTGGTGCTTTACTGCAAAAAAAAAAAAGACATTTAAGATCCCTCAGGAATTCATTAGAAAATACCTTGAGAAAAACGGCAAGCGGGCACCCTTTTATCAGCGTCGGTGCGTTATTTTTACACCAGGTGCCACTCGGCCATTGTTAAAGCCTGCATGGGTGTCGTAAAAACTCCAGATCGTTTCAATCACCGCGCTCGACGATTACTGAACGCGTCTAATAAAACGTCAGCACGTAATAATAACAATGTCCCGTGTACTTTCTCCGCGAATTCTGGAAGTAAACGCGTAATAGCGCAGGTGCGGGCGCGGCGGTAGCGTTCCTCCGGCCCGGAAGGGGGCGCTGCTCCCTGCCGCGGCGGCCGCGTCGCTTGTTTGTGTACATCTGTACGCCGACTGTGGAGTACACTTGTCGTCACCAGATACAATGTCGAGGCGCGTTTAACCTGCTTTAGATGAGGAGGAGCTTTTTTTATTTCACCATTCCCCTCCCCGCAGACAAAGCGAGGGCGATGAATTAGGGTACCCACAAATTAAAATGCAGTCGCGGGCAGGACGTTGCCATTGCCAGCTCTAGCTCGAGGTTCTGTATTTATCATTTGTCTTTATTATTATTTTTTTTTTTGCGTGTTGACCGCGACTCTCCGATGGCGGTGAATAAAACGTACATCAGCCTCGGCTACGCCGCTTTCGGCACGGCGATGGGTTTCTCCGCGTTCCTGGTGTGGAACATCGCGTACGAACAACCATGGACTGCGGCAATGGGCGGATTGTCAGGTACTGTGGTGGGACACAAATCGGCTGATATTTATTAAATGTTTGTTTAATTGTTATTTTTGCAAATATTAATTAGCTTCCGTGCTATTTCGTTGGTTGCCCTGGATGTAATGTGTGTGCATATATATATATACACACATACACACAGTACAGGCCAAAAGTTTGGACACACCTCCTCATTCAATGTGTCTTCTTTATTTTCACCACCATTTGCATTGGTAGATTCTCACTGAAGGCATCAAAACTATGAATGAACACATGTGGAGTTATGTACTTAACAAAAAGTGGAGACCTGGCCTCCACAGTCACCGGACCTGAACCCAGTCGAGATGGTTTGGGGTGAGCTGGACCGCAGAGTGAAGGCAAAGGGCCCAACAAGGGCTAAACACCTCTGGGAACTCATAGTTTTTGTTCATTCATAGTTTTGATGCCTTCAGTGAGACTCTACCAATGTAAATGGTCATGAAAATAAAGAAAACACCTAGCAGATCTCTAGATATCAATAGTTTCTCTCAAATTATTTCCTGTTTCAATTTTTAACAATTATTATTTGTGCGTTTTACACTTTTAGAATGTTCAGAAAAGGATTGCTTCAGAGTTGCTGTTGGGATGACTACTGCCTAATACTGTTGCACATACAGTACTGAATATGTATACATAGTGCATATAGATTTGAGGGTGCAAACGTGTACTTTGCATAATTGCCTGTTTTGACAGGCTTATCCAGTAACCTATTTTACTAATGTTATAAACATTTACTCTGGTTACTACTTTTCTCTTTGAACATTAAATAAACGTTCTGATGGTTCATTCCAGGTTATCAAGATATAATATTTTAGATCATGCATGACATATTATATCATGACATTTAGATTTAGCATTTTCCTTGCTTGGCATTTTAGATCATGCATGAAATATTGTGTTTGAATGGATTTTGATAATTAGAATGCACTAGACCATCTTGGACACAATGACAATTGTCAGCCTGGTCAGTTCGGTGACGAATTTTCAGTGCTATGCATATTAAATGTATTTTCACTGAGTGCCTTGGATTAAGCAGACTCCATGCATTTATAGGGGCTGTGTAATTTCTGCTCAATGCATCATCTATTAGTTGACCTTTGGTAAGGTGAACTTTGACATTGTCTTAAGTTCCCTCTCAGTCACGAGAGTTTTTGCTTTGTGGAAGGAATTCACATGCTTATCACTTACTACTGTGTGTGTGTGTGTGTGTGAGAGAGAGAGAGTTTTTACCAGTCCTTCTTACCTCATGAAGCAGAGAGGTGTGTGTGTGCGTGCACATTTTTCACCAATAACTGCTGATCTGGCAGGACGTATTCGTGCTTACACTCTTGTGACATTTTGATACTATTCTGGGCATTGCACCAAGTTGCCATGACAACAAGAGCACTGTTTAGAATGACTCAGGAGCTTGCTGTGGACCGTGGGGAGGGATGTGTGATGTGCTGTGGAGAGAGCATGACAGGGGTCAGAACTCAGAAGGGAAGTGGTCTTTCTGCAATGACTTTGCAAGAACGGGAAAACGGAGAAATGAGTTGAGTGATTACTTTTGATTTCTTGTTTTTGAGAAGAATAATGTGCTGTGTCAGAGTCACGCTTGTTGAAACACACACACTCAACACTTACCAAACAGCTCATGCTGTCAGAACAGGTTGGACCTGGTTCAGCAGCAGCCATACATTTTTTAAAGCAGTGGCTTCATGACGTGTTTAGATACGTAAAGGGACTCCGTAACATGGTGTGTATGCAAGGAATGGCACAGAATCCCACAATATCATAAAATATCGATATGCTGTCCACATATAGCTCAATAGATTGTGTGGTGATGTATTCCATCAACATTGTGGGTGGTAGTAACCTGGTAACACACTCACCTATGACCCAGAAGACCACAAAGTCCCAGGTTCAAACCCCACATTGTGTCCCTGAGCAAGACACATAAGTGTCTCCAGGGGGACTGTCCCTGTAACTACTGATTGTAAGTCACTCTGCAAATGTAAATAACTCAAAAGTATAATTTCACCAGAACGAGTACATTTTTAATTGTCATCCTTTAGTTTAACCATTTGGATATTTATCCCACCCCTAATGTGTGTGTGTTTGTCTGCCCGCAGGCGTTCTGGCTCTCTGGACGTTTGTCACACACCTCATGTATCTGCAGGATTACTGGCGCACTTGGCTGAAGGGACTCAAGTTATTCCTCTTCATCGGGATCATCTTCTGCCTGCTGTCTGTCATTGCCTTCATCATCTTCCTAACGGTTGCCGTTGTGCGTAAAGACTGTAAGCATCTTCCCCCACCAAACACACACACACACACACACACACACCCACACACACATACTTAATTTACTACACCCAGTATAGATTATGCAATTAAATTAACAATTAGAAGCGAAAGAGAAACATTGCGTTTTTACAGAGATATTTTAAAACACATTTAAACCTATAATCCACTTTAGGGACATCCTGACCTATGTGTTGTACATTTGTTTATATCAAGCCATCAGGGGATGTCCACGGTTTTTCAGGGGAGGTTGAAAAATGTAAGGCATTGTAATTTCATGGAGTGTGTGTGTGTGTGTGTGTGTGTGTGTTTGTTGCCCCCAGCTTTGAGAGACCCCAACAGTCTGTACCTGTCCTGTGTGTGGAGCTTCATGTCTCTGAAGTGGTCTTTCCTGCTCTCACTGAGCTCTCACCGCTACCGCAAAGAGTTCGCTGACATCTCCATTCTGAGTGACTTTTAACATCATTAAACAAACACACTCTCTGTTGGGGTATCCATGTGGACTGTTCATTGTGGAAGAGGGCAAGAACAATAGTTCCAGAGAAAACAACGAGGCAGAAGCTACAGATTTTTATTGCATCACATAAACAAAGTTTCATTTCTCAGGAGTCATCAGACTTCACCGGGTGGGAAGAGATGATTTTACTTTAATATATATGTGTGAATTTTATGAATGTATTAATGGCACTTTTGCAGTGTAAAATTATTTTCTTTTTTTAACAGAGCCTTTTTCCAACAACGTGCTGTTTGTGTGAGTTGCTTTCCACTCACCTGTTTTATTGTTATTATTATTATCATTATCACAGATAATTTCAGATCATTTCAGTCTGGCGCCTCAGTGGTCTTCTTGCGCTGCCATTGAATGTGTTACAGTTACTGTCACCACTAGAGGGGGCTGATGTTCTTTTTCTATTGTTCCACACACACATTTCCACACAATATCAGTCTACTACTACCTACTGCTGGATTTTACCTGAACACACTCGCCTCAGCTCCTGTTGGCACATGATTGCACTTTATTACCTTTATGTGTGACATGACAGGTGTTGAACACATCTCTGAACGGGACATTGAAGATAACCAAGATTTTAAGGTTTGTAAATGCAGACCGTATTTTTTTTTCTACAGCATCACAATGACATGTTGGTTGTTTGAACTACGAACTACGAACTACGATCTTTTGGGGTTCTTCAAAATGGATCTATGACTTTTCTGTATTTCTTATGAGCAAAGAGCCAAAATTAGCAGAACCCTGAAACACTTTGGTAGAATTTTATATCAGAATTTTTTGACTGAATGTCTTGGTTCACTTTAATGATTAGACACCATCCTGGATGTCCCTGAATGATCATGACACACTTTTGTGCCTGTTGAGGCTGCTGGCTTAAACCTACTAACCAGTGTCACATGGAATTTCTTTTGCTCATGACTGATTTTGTTTATTTACATCCCTAACATGCGGTAGTGTATAAGGATTATTATAAAAAACTTTTTGCTTATTGCTGTTATACATACATCATTTCTGTGTGTCGTTTCTTTACCCTGATGTCATAAAACAAGCAATGTCATTTAAATGTCTCTATATCTATGGAGAAAGACGCAATAATAAAATACTTTTAGATAAGAGCGTGTTGATGTGTTCATTCAGATGTAATTATCACAATCAGTTACATCAACTAATTTATCTCGTTTGGTGTTTTCAATAAGGTGTACAGTAGTACTGGTTGATTAAAATGGTTGATTGTGACCAAGAGGGGTTTTGAAGAGCCTTCTCACTTCATACTTATTCTAAAGCGGGCTAAAATAATCCAGTGATCTGCTCGTGTATTATTAATATATAATATCATACTTAATTAGTTGCACTAAAATCTGTTAAATGATTTCAAAATAAAAATACACGTGCTTGCATGAGAAGACAGTTAAAATAAGCTAAATTAGTGTGTTATTCTACAGTATTTTAAGATTTCTTATTTTTGACTAATCATAATGAAAACAGAGTAGCTGCTGATTTCACAGATTTTTAAATGAACAGTAAGCGTTCATCGTTTAGTCATTAAAAGGGGGAATGGGAAACTTCTTTAAGTTCAAGGTAAGCGTTCATTAGTGGTCGGATAAGGGCTACTTACAGACAGGCAATCATTATGCGGTTGCTCTAATCACCGGGCTTTGTTTTACTGCATAATTCTGGTTAATTATGTATTTTTATTACATTGTGCCAGTTAGTTTACAGGCCCTATATGTCTCTGTGTGTTATGGTAATTGGCACAGTTATGGCGTGGTGGTCATAGCAACAGCCGGATGATGGTCGTTATAAACATTTACATAAGGGAAGATTAAAGGGGAACACCCTCATCACCGATTTTTAAACAAGGTGAAGGTTTTGGATCAGAAGTGCCATGATGTCTGAGCTGTTTTTTTTTTAATAAAGTATGTGCATATGTGCTGTTGTGATTGTTAAACGGTGTAAGAAGAATACCCCACCATGGAAGGAAGGTCATGGGTCAGATGTAGGTATGCATGGCTGTCCAGTGAAGAACACATTGAAAATGGCACGTTGTATTTACATACATACAAAAAAAGTAAAAGTAAAGAACAGTAAATTCATTCAGGCTCGCAGATATTTTGCCGTACTGGCAAAAAAGAAAAAAAAAACAGAAAAGAAGAGAAGAGTGAATGAAACAGAAAACATCTTGAAAGAGCGCAGGACCAGATGGCTGCGCTGACATTAAAAAGGCTCGCTGGCGTTTCAGAGACGCCAGTTGCAAAATGATTTCCGAGGAAACTTCCGCTGAATGATGCTCAAGGAAAAAGGAGGGAAAAAAAGAAAAAGAAAAGAAAGAAGCCGCAGATATTTAAGCAATATCCATAGCAATTCACTGTTCTATTTACAAACTGAAACACATGTCCACCGACCTCGCCTTTCATCCTGTCCTCGCTCTCCCTCTCTCCCTCGCTACAGCGCTTCGTTTTTCGATTCCCTCTTTTTCCATTAACGGCATCTGGAATTGCGGAGGGTATTAACCCTTTGTGCCAGGCATCAGATCCGATCATTGTTTTCGCCGGTGCCCCCCTCCTTGGCTCTGCGCTGTTCGGAGATCAGAGAGAAGGGCCCATCTGAAGCGGTTTAGCAGAAAATCATTGATGTTTTGGGCTGGGGGCTGGGGAGGGTGGGGGGGGGGGGGGTGAAGGGAGTGCGGGTTTTGAAGTGGGCTGGCTGTTCCGAGCGGCCCACGGAACCCCTGCATGCATACCTCCACTGCGGCGGGCTCGGCTTTATCAGGCGCATGTGTATCCTGCGTCCAGCCGATGCCTTATGCGCCTGGCCCCCTGGGCCCAGCAGATACGCTGTGAAGCTACTTACTCACTGATAACACCGGGGAGATTCAGCGATCGTGCCCCTTTGAACAGAGTGACGAAGGAAGTTCACAGTTTTGTGGCGACTCGGGGGAACGGGGTCCTTTTCCTCATGTCATGCTGGAGCCTGAGCAGCATGCTGGAGACCATCTGCTGGGCCGTGTTTACTCTCCCCTCGCTCATCAGCTGCTGGACTGACTGGATGTGGTGAGATAAACAGGTTGGCATTCTTCAGACCATTTCCTACACACGTGTAGGATCGTCAGTGCATCACTGCAAGGTTCAAGGTTCTTCAACCCTGCTCCTGGAGAGCTAGTCTGACCTTAATTAACCTCTGATGTTTCTCACTGCCCTAATGAAGATGGTGACCCAGTGCTCTACACAGCACGTCCTGCACGTTGGGATAATCTCTTGCATTTTTATTGGTCATTTTCAGTAAACTTCCTCTACGCACCAAGCCCTGCACCACGCAAACAGTCTGTCCACGCTGATATCAAGAGGATGTGATGGCCGTCAATCAATCTGTGCAGAACTCCTGATAATCAAGAGATAATCAATAGGGAATTAAACATTCATCCATTTTCATTGTTAACCTGTCCAATTGTCTCACAATGTCACACAAGGATGTACCACTTGTCTCACATTGTCCTGGTCACCTTAGTTGCTCTAAAGCAACACACTCACAAATGTCCTAGTGGACCACAATGCCGCAAGTTCAAAGCCCACTTACCATCATTGTGTCCAACTAATGACTGCAAGTGGCTCTGGATAAAGAGCATCAGTTAAATGTCATCTCATGTAGAATCTCATGTAGATTCCTTCTCGATAATATCAGACAAATACGTCCTTATCTGTCAACACAGACCACCCAGATACTGGTTCAGTCCTCACTAATCTCACGACTGGACTACTGCACTGACTGCACCATCCGACCTCTTCAACTAATACAAAATGCAGCAGCACGACTGATCTTCAACCTTCCCAAATTCTCCCACACCGCCCCTCTGCTACGTTCCCTCCACTGGCTCCCAGTAGCTGCACACATCAGATTCAAAAGCCTACAAAGCCAAACATGGAGTAGCCCCAACGTACCTCACAGCCCTTATTATACCTCACACTGCACCTCGTATTCTCTGAAACTCCAGTACTGCTCGCCTGGTCCCTCCATCTCTGAAGGTACGAGGAAGACACTCATCTAGATTCTTCTCCGTCTTGGCCCCTCGGTGGAATGAAATTCCCCTCGAGGTCAGAACAGTACAGTTGCTCAGCATTTTCAAACGGCAGCTCAAGATCTTCCTCTTTAGAGAATATTTAGATGAACCTGTAACCTTCTTATTGTCCTACTTATGTATTGAAACTGCAACATAGTGAATAAAAAGATTGTATTCATAGTTGGGGGTCCTAGTGAACCAGAATTGATCACTTCATTGATTGTAACATGGAAGCACGTTGTAAGTCGCTCTGGATAAGGGCGTCTGCCAAATGCCTTAAATGTAAATGTAAGAAGGGGAATTGTGATTGGTTGAAATGTTCGTTATCACAAGCAACTCGCTAATCACTATCATAAACTGTAGACTAACGTGGAGACATCAGCCCAGGCGAGAGTGCAGGCAGGACGTTTGGACAGGAAAACTGTGGACTTGGAGCCACCGGACTATTGTGTTGGTCGTGCCTACATACTGAGTCACACACTCACACACTCCTTCCCATCTTCTCCTCCTGCCCGGTGACTCATCTTTATTTGGGTTTGTTGCCGTAACCATGGCAATCACATCTTTGATCTTGGAGGATCACTTCCCAGCACAATGTGGGTGTCGTACCTCTGCTGATGCCAGTCCCATAGTGACCTTCTAAGGGGCACCCAGATGCCCCATGTGCGCCCAGAGATCAATACCCACAATGCCCTTCAACCATCACTCCAACCTGGGAAACATATGCACCCCCTCTAAAGGGGAAATGGCTCCCAGATGTTGGTGAATCCCGGTGTCTGTGTGTTGCAGAGATGGGAAGTAAAGAAGTCCAAAAGCCTCTAACTGTAATTAGGCAGAACTTTCAGGTATGTGTAGTTTACTTGGTTTTTCTGCTCCTCACGCTTTTGTTCAATTCTATCATTAGGTCATAATTTTTAACCCATGACCCCCACTCCAGACATCAAGACCAACTTCAACCTGATTGCATGGGACTTACAGTTACACATATAAATGAGAATCCATCAGAGGGCACAACACAGCTGTAAGACGAGAGGAACCAGGCAACAGTTTTAGATGCGGTGTGTGCAATGGAGCATCTTTTCTTCGTCTCCACTTTGTTTTGTGCTCTGTAGCGCTTCTTCATGCTGTGAACACAACAAATTTTCTGTTTCTTCACTATTGTGTTAATGTCAACCGAGGTCCAATCACTTTGCCCTGTGCTGGGCTGCTTTTTCATGTTTTTACGCTTTTTAGTATGTTTCAGAGCCCATTGACGTCAATACTTCAACTTTTACCAATTTCTTTTTTCATATTTCTTATTGGGATGTGTGCCACGTCATGGTGTTTGCTCACCTTGGGATTGACTGCTGACACTGGATGAATACCAGTATGAACATCCGACACACTTTGACCAGTTGAAGAAGAAATGATCATGCATGCACATGCACATGCAAAGCCTGCTTCATCTTTTTTAACTCCATAATTCCAAAGTAAGTTATTTATTTGGAGATGATTTAGGGGGAAAGGCACTTTTGTGGTTATCAAAGGACATTGGATGTGTGTGTGTGTGTGTGGGTGTGTGTGTGTGTGTTTTCAGCAGCACTGGGGTTAATGGCCATATAGAACAGAGGAGGAGTATTAAAGATTGTGAGTGTTTGGTGAAACATGATGTCACAGCTCTGACGAGGAAATGAAATGTGCTACATCAATCAGCCTGGAAGGCGCAAGATCAAACAGGCTCCACACTCGCACATCTGGAGCCATTTCCACCGCCTGCCTTTTTTTTTTTTTACTCCCCCTCTTTTCTTTCTCTCTCTCTCCCTCTCGCCTTCCCTCATTCGCCCTCTCCATTTCGCTCGACCCCCCCCCCCTTCTTTTTCCTCCCGTTCTCTCTCTTGTTTCTGTGTGAGGGCCGCTACATGTTGTTTCTGTTAGCTGTTCTTTCATTCTATCTTTCTCCCCCCCCCCCCACTTTTTTTTCACTCTTTCATTTCTTTCCATGATGGTGGTACTATGGCATGCCGCTCTGAGCCAGAGGTGAGCTCTCCAGGGAGAACATCATTGTGTCTGTGTGTGTTTGTGCCCAAGCATGTGTTCGCATGAACAATTGTTAATAAGATTGTTGTTCATAACCACAGCACCACAAAGGATCTTGTCATTTCTGCATTTAATTTACATTTAGTTGCAGGTAGTCATATAAAAAAACACCTATTGTTAATTTTGTGAAGTATTATTGTAATGTTGCACGTTCTAAAAAATAAAAACTCCAAATGCACGTCTATTAGTGAATGTGACAAAAAAAAGGTCTTCACACAAACACTTGGTACCTGCAGCTCCTGCAAGTCTGATGCAGTGAACACGATTGACGGTGTGGTGCCTACCCACATGTGGATGAGTATTTTTTGTACCAATTGTAGGTTGTCGTCTCTTCCCATTTCTGATTGAGATATGTACAGTCAGGGGTTTTTTTTGCTTATCATTGGGTGTCTGTCCTAGGATGTATGTGTGTGTGTGAGTGACAGAGAGAGTGAGAGAGGGAGTGTGTATTTAATGATATCATTGGCATCTGTTTCAACTGCTGAGGTCACAAAGCGATTAAGGTCATGGGTCATTCAGGGTCTCTACCCTCATAGTCAGCATGGCATCACGGCCAATTATGCGTGTGCATTTCAGGTTGTTTATTTATGGAGGACTCCCACATTTTCCTGATTAAAAATGGCTTTCATGTCGTGCTGAGTTACTTGTGTATTCCAGTATTGTTAAATGCCAGTTCTTTTACGTGTTACTTTACACCGTCGCTTCCTCTCGGCATGAATAGTCTGGTGATGCGCTACCGTGATTCAATTCACCAAAACTTCTACATGATTTACTTTAAACATCTGCACAATGCAACATCAAGAGTTCCAAGAAATCTGTTCTGATTCTAAGAAGAGTGAAATGAAAAAAAAAGAAAAAGAAATGGATGGACTGAATTTGAGATTTAAAGCTGAATGCAGTGTCAACCAGCACATGCATTTCTCCAGATATTCCAGAATTGATGAAAAACATCATGGCAGCTGCTTTGTGTCAATGATCTTTGAACACATACTTTAAACAAATGTCCAACTGAATTGAATAAAGTGGACGTCCAACTAAGGGAAAAAGTCCAATTCCAAATGTGCATTCAAAGTTAATGCTGGATTATATATTTTAGATTATTGTTGAAACCCAAACATTTGATGAATGCCATTGAATGTGATTTGATTCCAGTCATGGCACGAAGCCATCTTATGTGATCCTCTTCATATTATTATTATTATTTTTTAAAAAGCCCACCACGGCATGTAAAGCACCACGGTTTTATTGTTGGAGATTTTTTAGCACACATGCGATAATTAAATTCCACCCACCAGTCTGTGTTTAATTGTTTGTTAAATCTGCATGACTTCTTATTTTAAAAATCAGGCACATCTGGCCCATCGTCTTAAGCATACAGTTCAACGTTCTGTCCTGACATCGTTGTACAAAAAAAAAATCCAACAAATTTAAGGAAACCTTGTCTAACAAACATGAAGTGAAAAGACAATCAAAAAAACTCTGCATAGTCCATCTTCCAAACAAATCTGTTATAATACCTCTTAATACAGTCCTGGTACCCATATTTTGTGGACAATCATAAGCAGGTAATGGCAAACTAGCAGTTGCATGGGTCAGACAGGAGTCCTTCATCAGATGGACAATTTATCTGTCCACAGCTTTATTTAAATGTTCTCGTTTAAAAGTATTTACTTTCTAAGGTCATTAGTTATTATTGCCATTGATTTTGCCTAAAGCAATAACGGCAGTAATTAAAACATATTAACAGAGTGCTATTGTACCATCACATGTGGGATTAATTGATGACCATCATAATTTTCTCCAGTGCATATTTGTTCAAGCATTAAGATGTAATCACATTAAAATGTGATGCACGCCGCATTAGCCATGAAGTGCAAGACTGGAAATGATCTGCCGGAGCTGATCTCAGACCAGGCTTTGTTTGCTTAACGCCATTTGGTCATCTGGGAAGGTGCATGAAGTTCACCAAGCGTCTCGTCTGACACATATCACACAAACACGTTTTTCCGGCTAGAATCTGAGTTGTGCTAACACACGAACAAACACGCCCTGAATTCGTTGGTAGTGACAGATGTCCATATATATTTTTGGATATTTACAAATGCTGAAAATTTTGATGACATTAATGCGATGACGTTGCATATAACATTTCCACCGAGAATATTTGACCTCAGACCTTCAGACAGCCGCGGGTTGCGGCTTGGGTTGGGTTGAGTTGAGTTGGGTGGGGAGGGGGAGATAAGTGGGACTGGGATACCAAAGTGCCATGGGAGAAATCTGGAACTTATAAAGGTCTGACAACTTCTGTATACTTACCACCGCTTGCCCTGATTGGTTGTTTTTTCTCCCACTGACACCCCTCCCACTTACCACCAATCCAAATCCACTTCCTGATTCGCGCTTTTCTCCAAACCCCTCCTAGAAAGGGGATCTGGCCAATCCAAGAATGCTGTGCTTCAGCAGTATAAAGGCACATGAGGCACCGGCCAGGTTTGTTTTGTCCTCAGTTTGGGACTGGAGGCTGGAAGTGAGGAGGTTGTACCAGAGCTACAGGGGGGACAGGACACGAAGAAACGTGAAAGTTCTGCAGTTTGGTATGGATCTCCGCTGCTCCTCACGCACCGGTTTCTCAAATTACGGCTTCATCTGACCGATTTCGGAAAATCGGGCTATCTGGCCGTAGACGATTGAGTCAAACGGAGAGAGAATTTAAAAGAGCGTCTGTGCGGGCTACAGAGCGACTGAGGAGATGAGGGAGGAGGTGTCTCGTACCGAATCTCCAGAAGGTGGTCTTGGGGCCAGTGAGGAAGAGCTGGAGCGAGCTTCCAAAAAGTGCAGCTTGGGCAGGAAAAGGTTGCCCTACCCCAAGAAACCCTGCAGTCTGGGTGAGCGGGGTGAAGAGAAAGACTCAGCCAGTCCCACCAGCCTCATCCCATCTGGGCCTAAGAGGCTCAAAAAGAGCCCTGCAGTGGCATCAGCATCCGCGGCCATGGGAACTGTTTCCATAGCGACGGTCATAACAGGCTCGGGCTCGGGCCAAGGCCCCGAGGCCCCCCTGGAGGAACTCCACACGCAGCGCGTCATCGCCAACGTGCGCGAGCGCCAGCGGACCCAGTCGCTGAACGACGCCTTCGCCTCGCTGCGCAAGATCATCCCCACGCTGCCCTCGGACAAGCTGAGCAAGATCCAGATCCTGAAGCTGGCCTCGCGCTACATCGACTTCCTCTACCAGGTGCTGCAGAGCGACGAGATGGACAGCAAGCTGGCCAGCTGCAACTACCTGGCCCACGAGCGCCTCAGCTACGCCTTCTCCGTCTGGAGGATGGAGGGGGCCTGGTCCATGTCCTCAGGGCACTAATTACTCCCGCCCGTACCCCTGCTCCCCATCCCATAACCTGCTTCTAACAACCCCAACCCTCCTGGACTTCACACCCCAAGCTTGCCAGGCTGCAATTACTCTGCTTACTTCCGCTGTTTTTTTTTTCTGCGCTCCGTGAGGGAGTGTAGCTGAAGCCACATCTCCTCCAAGCATCAAACAATCTCCTGTGCGTTTTATGTCCCGAACCCCTAAATTTCTCCATAAACTTTTTTTTTTTCCCCACCACCTGGCTGGTCACACAGGCCTGAGCGAGAGAGACTATACCAGCTTCAGCCCAACTTACCCCTCAGTCGTCCAGAAGAAACCCGCCACACCAGCAGCACACATCGAGGTATGGACTCTGATCTCCAATGGGTCTTCTTACATGAATTAGGCACATTTCCAGCAGATGTAGTAGTATTATTACTCTTTTATTACCAGCAAACCAGCAGATTTTCAATCTGGGGACTTTTGTAGTTATTTACAATATATATTTTAATATTCAGATTTTTACCTTATACACAGTATACCATCTAGGGAAATAATTCTAAGCATTCCTTAACATTTTTCAGGATAATTTTTGTGAATTAAAAATTACGTGAATTAAAACAATATTAAATCTAATTTAAATGCAGTTTTCTGTAGGTGTCATTGTAAACAAAAATCTTCAGGAAATATAATGAAGATTTAAAAATACATCACGATACAGTTCAGACGATTTCAGAAATTCCCTTTAAACGAAATAAGAGAAAAGCCCTGACCCCTCTTTGTAAGTCTTCATGTGGTCTCAGCTCTGAGTTCCTGCTAGGCCCAGACAACCAGGAACCGCTAGATTAAAACCAGTTGTGTGGCGTTAAACGAGTTTCCGTGTGCAGCGGGCGCACTGGTGTGTTTATGCTCACAATGCATATGTCACGTATTAAAAAGTAAAATGTTCCTTGCTCCAGGCCCACATGGTAATGTGTGGCGTACCTATGTATGCACATCTAATTCTGCCGTGATCATGAACTCTTCGATAAGAGAGCAGCATTGTGCAAACGTTAGGCGAACGTACACAATTTCTGATTCAGAGGCACAGACTGAATTCTTGCATTTTTTTCCATTCTTCATTCCTGAATGCATTTGTTTCTGAGCAAATGTATAATAATATTAATCATCATGGAAAATAAACATTTTATTTGTTGGTGCCCATACTTTGTTTACGCACTTCTGAATATTTTCAATATTTAAACCTTCATGATATTTTTGATATTGATTGGATATAGAAATGACTTTTTTTATTTTTTATTTAAAAAAAAATTTTTTTTTCAGTGATTATCCACCCTCCTGCACACGTCAGGAAATGTACCTTTTCACTGCTGCCAGTGACCGATTCCTCTGTCCTTTTCTCCTTTCTGTGTTTCTGAACGGCAGGTGGGACCCTGAGCCCCTCAAACTCTCGACCTGGAGACTGGACTTTATCACTGTCCCAGCTGGGCCCCTCCTTAGACTTAGAAAGGGGACACAGGAGGGACGTGTATTGCTATTTGTAGAAAAGCAGCGATGATTGGCCCCGTGTTCTATGGACTGATCCTCTCCTTTCTTTCTTTAGTTGATGTTTTTCCTGGCAGCCAACAGGTTTGGTTGCCAGTAATGTATGAACATTGCAGTACATGCATACTCCTCATATCTGACACCTTATGATAAATTATGAATGTGTTGGTGTGTTTGAAATGAAAGCTACCACTGCTAAACAGACATGATGTAAAATACGTGTGTGAATATTTCTATAAACTTTATTCTTTAGGCATGCTGGTAGGCACGTTGTTCAAAATTTCTTTCGTTTCGTTATTAGAGGAAAATTATGTTCATCTATGTTGTTACGATAATCTTAATTCTTTGTCTAACATGGATTATAAAATAATTTTTCCAAGACGTTTTCAAAAACAATGTGTGTGTAACATATGAACTTTGACACGATTATTCTCATCTGGGACTGAATGTTGCATGTTTCAAATTAAACATTTTTCATACATTTTTATAATCATTACAGATTAACAGAGAGCAGAAACAGAAGGGAATTCTGAACTGAAAAAAAACATAGGGACTCAACAATTAAAGGGCAGACATGTATTTTCTTTTTAATCAAGAAATATAGTAGAAAAACAGTATAAAATACAGTCAATCTCGTCTGTACAAATACAGTGATGAAATCCAATGACATGGAAAACTATTAAAAGATATTCTTCAATTTTTTTTTCCATTTCCAGTTTTAAGGCTACCTGTACACAGGCTTGTCAGCTTCTTTTAAGGCACTTTCTGGTGCTTTTGGTCTCCATAGCTAGGAATCATTTTAACAACTCATCAGATAAGAAAATCACGACAAACAATCCGAGCTTAATATGAAGAACAAGAGACGAAAGTGTAATTAAGACATGGCCGAAACGGGTGAAAAACAGCTCTGCAGAATTGGTCTGGGTTTTGTATACCGACCTGTACAACACTTCAGCGCTACAAATGTTCTGTACACTGAGCACACCCAGATGTGGCATCACAACTCAAAAGTGCTAGGTTTCCTCTTCAAAACATATTTCAGTGTCCTTGGGTGCATTGATGTGTAAATAGATTATGCAGTTATTTAAAATAGTTTTTTTTCATTCTTTTTTTTTAAATATTCAGTATGATCACTATCGTTTTGGGGGATCCTGCATTAAAATATATTGGACAATGGCAATTTCTGAATAACACCAAAAAAACTAAACCAAAAAAAAATAGTCTCCCTAAATTCATCAGACTGTTTGAATGTAAAGCTACACGACCTGCTCGTGCGCTTGGACAAAATCACCATCGCGTATGCACAGCTACAGAATGGGACCTAAAAATACTTCCATTTCATTACAACTGTAATTAATTAATTTGTTTACAGATTCATACGAACTACTAGAAGCCCTTCACCTTATAAAGGATCTTATTTAAATGGCTAATGTAACGTGAATCATCACACATGGAGAGCACAGGGGTCTGAGGAAAAAATTGTGTGGAAGTTCAAGCTACATTCAGGTAGGTGGGATTATGGCCACCACTGGGGTCCATCTCACTGGAGGAAGTCCTTGTGTTCTCACCAACTGAACGGAGTACGTGGCTGTAAATGAATGTTAGAATTAATTTTTAACCCCTGCCTACTGAGAACTGACATAGGTTTGTTTCCATAGATCAGGAATGTCTCCAGATTAAGTAGAAAAAAAAATGTTGAGGGTCATGGTAACAACATCCAATTAATGTCCAATGAACGTTGTCAGTTAGGTATTAAAGACTACGTATGTTAAATAAAGAATAAAATCACCAAACCCAACACAGCAACATGCAAATGGGAAAAAAACACCACAAAAAAATGCAACAGTATGAAAATCACACATTGGTCCATCAGTGGGAAAAAATGACATAAATATTCAGAACAATTTACTTGCACATGTAATCTGTGAAGCTAAAAATGCTCACTGGTCTCTTCAGAGGATAAAAAATCCCAAGTAAAATGGGAAAAAAGGAATGCAGCCTAAAACAGATACATACAGTTTATACATCCACAGGTTGCAACGCTGCTCTTAGTGCAGCGTGCCGTTTCAACGCAACTCCTTTTGGTTCAATATCGGACTTTTTTTTTCCTTTTGCCTCATAGTATGGATATCATTGGCAACAGTATCACAATAAATCATTAAAAAGGAAGGAAAATCGATTTGAATAATGTAAGAAGTCAAATTAAATTTTTGATTTCAAAAACTCTCCTAAAAGCAAAAAGGAATGACGAAGCGGAGAAAAAAAAGCCCTACAAGACTAGTGCTTCCTGAAAAGTATTATGGAAATTCTCTTTATAACAAAAGGCTTTCATGTCTGAAACAATGCTGAGCTTTATGGAGCGGCCCCAGGACAGCTCAATAAGACGCAAAAAACACAATAAAGGATTGTTTGACTGAAATAAACACACTTTTGTGAACTTCACAGTGGGGAAGGCACTATGGAAAAATGCTAGTGCACAATACTGGCTCTTCCTTCGCTACTTCTGAACTGGTGCGATCACGTTAATGCCATAATCACTAGCGGCCAGTTGGCTTCCATGACTTTTGCAGCTTGTGAGGTTTTTCTTTTTTTTTTTTCTTTCCTTCCTCTCGGAGACGTTTCAGCGTGCGCCACTTCCCCAGCGCAGCACCTTGCAGAAATACAGTCAACGTCTGGCCCCCAGACCTACTGCAACCCCGGGACTGTGGTAGAGAGACAAACAGCACGTCACACCATGCTCAACGGCTCAGAAACCTTGAGCACCCGGGTCCAAAGAGACCCCGTGGAGAGGGTGGAATAAAAGCATAGAAAAGTTCTTCAGAAAAGTCCTTCATAGATTCAAAATAGGAAATGAAATTGTGTCTCAGCGCTGGATTAAAGCTTATGGGGAGGCACTGAAGGAGGTTCCGCACCCATGAAGTCAAGTGGCCTTGTCTTCTGGTGAGGAGGGAAATGAATGAGTGCACTGGTGAGCCCAGAGATCACTGGCTCACATGGGATGGTCTCGGACATATCCCATGTACTCATTACGGGGGGAACTGAACATAGAGGAGAGAAAAACAAACAAACATGGCGTATAATTAAAACCATCCACACTAATTCAGCAAGTTGGTTATCGAAAGAAACCGGCCATTAAGGACAAGTCTGCATGGTTCCCAATGCTCTGTGGGTGGGTCCTAAATATCCAGGCTGGAAACCTATATTTCTTTTAGTTATTTTTATATATATTTACCTATTGGTGTTCAGCACGGCCACAGACAGTGAAGCCAGGGCAGACACCGCATCACTGGCCGAATCCCGTCTCTGGGCCTGCAGGTACGACTGATCCACAGTGTGAGCTAACACACTCACAGAGCGCCAGTATTGACCTGAAGCACACACACACACACACACACACACACAGACACACACGCAGCAGTGAGCTGGCTGACAGACGGGATACCTGCATGTGTACTGTAGCTCAACTGTGTGTTCGGCGCAAAAAGTGTGGAAATGTGTGTTGGGTGAACATGCGACTGAAGTCTTTTCGCTCCTGCCCCCCCAAACCAAGAGCTTAAAATTCTTGCGGCTTTGCAAATATTTGTAATTAATTGAAGCGCACTGGGCTGACATTTGTGCGCAATCAGGAGGAGGATGTTGTGGAGGTTAAAAACCAGAGGAAGGTTTGAAGTTAATTAGATGCAGGAGAGTGTGGGGGCAGGCAGAGAGAGAGCGAGAGCGAGCGAGAGGCTGCAAGATGGAGAACATTGCAGGGAGAAGGTCAAACATCAGCATGGCAAATAACGAATGCAGCAAGCGGAATGAAAGAGGAACGTGAACACGCTTACTCTGAACCTGGATCACGCGACGTAAGGAACAAACTGCATTCGCACACGGCCTCTGCTGCAACACCTCCTGAGAAAGCGGTTCCAACTGAGAATGGGGGGGGGGGAAGAGAAAATATCTATCAGTCTATTTATCTAGCTATCTAGTTTTTTAAAAAAGTGCTGTATATTGCATGTTTTAATTTCACCTTAATATCTCAATAATCAATAATTTATCAAGACCAGACAAAAAATCTGGACTGTATTGAATATGCATGAAAAACGACGATGTGCAGGTGGGGACAATATTTTTTTTCAGAGGGCCAAGAAAGCCAAGGGCCACACATGGGATGATTGAATAGAAACATACAATTCACAGTTCTCTTGTAGTTATGCTTCCGACATTATTTTAAAAATGCACTTTTTCGTTCATGCTCATGCCAGCAGTATCCCAGGTATTAAAATCCATACCCATTAATTAGTTATTTTTCATAATACAACAAGAAAACTACAAGATGTTTGCACCATGTCCTCCATATGAAAGTGTGGTACATCGAGCTGTAGATCCAGTAGTGTCTTGAACCCTGGTGTTTTAGCAAACTACTGTTAAATACAAAGAAAGGAAAACTACCTGCACCTTTTCCAGGCTTTTCCCTTGAAAACTAATATTATGCCCACGTGTGGTCTGGCTGCAACCAGCTATCATGGTACAGAGTGCTGCTGTCATCATGAGATGCAAACTCCGGGCCTGTGATGAGATTCATCTTCCACCGGGACAATGACCCGAGACACGGCACATCCATGCTGGAGCGACTTCAAAACGGCAAGGGAACGGTCTGTGGTCAATCAGGCAAGGGCTCTAAACCCCTTCCAACGGAGAATCTGCGGCGGGGATTAAAAATGCCTCTTCATCTGTGCCCGTCCATCGGGGCTCGGCGCCCAGATGTGCAGAGCAACTTTCCCAACCTTTTAACCGCTTCAGCTAATTCTACTATTAAATGTATTTATGAGTCAGAAAAATGTATTTGACCAATTTGACGCTGAATGTTGGCAACAGTTGATCTACATGTGTGTTGGTAAGATGGTGGGCGTGCGGGGCTCCAACCTCTTTGCCGAGCAGGGTGCTGACGCAGACCTCAGATGCATCGCAGATGGCTGTGAGGTCGTGACCCCCCTCCAGAGCCAAGATCAGCCGACCCCCGGCCAACTCCATCAACTTCCGGGTCAGGAAACCAAAGCCTGGTCATGTGTAAATATGAGGGTGAGAAGGAGAGCAGATCAGTAAGGACTTCCTGTGTAGCCTGAGGGATATCTGATACCAAACACATATCATGACTACTAAATTTCCCTCATCAGATTTCACAGGCAAATAAATAAAACTTTTTGGAATAGTTTTTTAAAAGAACTGAGTTTTGACAAAGTTTTTGTGGCTTTTATTGCCGTGTGAAACGCACCATACAATGGCATGATGCAAACCATTTTAAAGTCTTTGGAGACAAATGAAAATTTTTGGATAATTTGTGCTGAGGACAGATTGGGTCCTTGTGAGCGAATAAATCCTATTGAAGCAAGATGCAACAATCTGTCACACACACTCACAAGTTCTGACCACATTTCAGACATGCCGAAGCCTGTTTAAGCACCAGCTATTCATCCCATTGGACAAAGTTCAGCTTTTTTTTATGAAAAAAAATCGCAAGAGCAAAGCCGAGTTCCCAGAATGCATAGCAGAGATATGAAAATTGGCTACAATGCAATTTCACAACTGACCGCAGAGATCTCACAATATATACATATTATGAATATATTATTGAGTTGTGCAAAGCATGCATCCTTACATACAATGCATTTGGGGGTTAGCGGGGAGGCGGACCTACAAGCTGCAACTGAGGGCCACGTTCCAAGTTCATTTGCTCTGTACGGTATGTACTGTCATGAGGGAGAACTTACATTTAGCCGACACTCTGTAGCCCCCCAAAGCTTCTGAATGTCCCTCCACGGCGTCAAAGCCAGAAGACACCAACACAACATCAGGGGAGAACTCATGGGCAATGGGCATCACGACCGTCCTAGAGGGCATAAACAGGTAGTATGCATGTGATAAACAAGACAATGATCCAAGCTGCAATGACTGGCAAGGAAACAGTACTCAATATGTAGACAATTTATGTAAAACCAATTTTAGATGGATTGGAATTGCGGAATGTGTTTGCAGTATGTCTGCAGGATTTAAGGTGTTGTAGTAGCCTAGTGGGTAATACAAATCCCACTTACTACCATTATGTGACACTTAACCCTAAGTTGCTCCAGGGGGGACTGTCCCTGTAACTACTGATTGGAAGTCGCTCTGGATAAACAGACAAAACTTACATGTGTAAACAATATGTTCATGTGTAATAATGTGTAATAACGTGTAATAATTTCCGAAACAGAATTTCTGAAACCCAGAGGGTCAGATCTCTCTCCTGATACATGATCGGTGTTACAATCTTCTTGAGACCATATCTGCTAACAAACCACACCAAGCAAGCAGATAGATCAGTCCTGCATTTAATTCAACAATTCAAGTGAACGATTGAAACGTGAAAACTCTCAATGCCCCATGTCTTATATATCATAATGAAAAGATCAAATTTCTTAACTTTAATATTTCCTTTATAGAACATTAGTGCATAAGGCTTGATACGGTTAACCTTATGAGTAATGGTAGATATTAAAGAATGTTTTATAAAGAAAAAATAAAATTAAACTGAGAAGTTCAAAGGAACGTGAATGAAACTCAGCGGTCATAATACACATTTTCCACAGAGGCGTTCTGTACTGTAAATGGTTTCCACTCCACGTAGCTTATTTGAAGAATTAATTGGTGCAGCCTGAACAGAAGGTGTTCACATGGCGGCCGGCCCCTGAAAGACTACCGTGGGGTCGGAGGTCGAGGGAAGTGTGACCCTGTGTATAGTGGCCTGTGTAGGTCTGCAGTACAGCAGCCACCGACCTGCCCGTTGAGCGCCGGAGTTTGCGTTTCTTTCCCTCTCACTCTGTCTCTCTCTGTCAGTCTCGCTTCTTTCTTTCTCTCCTGGAGTTCAAAGCGTCTCCCGGCGTCTGGTTCCCATTTTCGGCTCGTCTCTCTTCGCACGTCACTGACAGCCTCCATCTGGGATCCATTTGGGTTCATTACTGAGCCTCTGCTTTTGCCGAGTGCACCCCTACTTTCATACCTATCCCCCCCCCCTCGTCGTAGCCTGCTGTCTGCGCGCCTCAAAACATGCAGCACCCCCACCACCCCCAGTCTCCCCCAAAACATATTTGCTTCTTCACCAGCATTGCCATTACTGGCTGTGTGTGCAGTTATTCCTTCCCTACCCAACGTGCTGGAACAGTCATGAACACCCACAAAAGGTTTGGTCTGTAATGAGGGTCTACACAGCAAGAACCGGTCCTATAGGTTCTTATGCACAGCAGCCAGTTTAGTTTGCACAGATTTTTGTGCAACTTTTGAGACTGTTTCCACCAACCAGAACATGAGTGAATTCCATCGATAGAGGAATTCCAACACAGTCGCATAGACAGTGAACTAATGCAATTAAAGCGTTATCAGAGCATAACTATAGAAATCTGCAGTTTTGAAGTGTGTGTGTGTGTGTGTGTGTCATATATGTGTGCACTTTTTAATCTTTGGCTTTATGAAATATCGAGCTTGTATGTGACAGCGGCCCACCCAGTAAGCATCTGTGCTGCTCAGACCTCACATGGAGCTTTAACAGGCTGAGGCCGAGCCAGAGCACCACACTGCTGCACCACCCACCCAAAACACCCACCCTCGCATGTAACCAGGCACAGGAAGTAGTCGACATCATCATGGAGGAGATGAGGGTCGATTAGAGCAGAGTGCTTCATTACGAAACCTGAAGACTGCAGCAAGAACCGCTATCAGGACGTGAGTGGGTTGGATGTGTTCCGGTACCTGAACGCGGCCAGGTACTCAGCGTCTCCCATGGGTGGGTTGAGGCCTCCTGTCCACGCCATGTTCACGTTAAATCCTACACCAGCACCGATGCCCACCTGCAAGACCGGAAGCAACACACGTCTTATACACACGTACTTTCGAACGTATAAACTCAATCAAATGCATTAAGAGAGATGGAGTAGATGGAGTACAGAAATCATACAGCATTGCTCACACGCAAAACCACATATGGTGGCACACACACTCTCATACACACACTCACACATGGTTACCAAGGCCCATATTGCATGTTCACGCAGATAAACACACACTTTTGCACAAACATACTTACAGGCTCAGGCAAGGGCACACATGTTCACACGCATAAACACACACACGAATACACAAACACACACGGCGCCCAGATCAAATGTGCTCAAACAGCAACTTCCTGTAAATACCGAAAGTCAAGGTCTTTTTTTTTTTTCCCCCAAACTGCAAAATGAACATGCGACGAACCTGAAAAATGTTTCAAGCCTGGACTTTTTGTTCATACGAGACCAGCTGCGACTGTGAGTTCAGACTTGGAGAATTCCCAGCAATTTCTTTAATCATCTCGACAAGCTTTCATTCGAATTCGAATGCTGTAATTGTCCGGTTACTTAATTAGGTTTCAGCTCTGGCACGTAGATTTGAAGATTTTCAAAATTAATGGCAGCTGCTAATTAATGAAATAATGACTTCCATTTTTCCAATTGAAATATCCGTCAATCATTGAAAAAAAGAGCAATATAAATGCATAGCGATCATCGCAGGCCACCGATCCGCTGTCTGTTCGTGCGTGCGTCTATCTGTAAAGTTTATCTGGATCAAGAGACGTGAACTTCAGTCATGTCTGCATATTACTCAGAACCAAACGCTAATTTCCCTCCAGTCTTCGTTCCTGCGGTTGGTGTGACTAATTGAGGGCGTGCTCTGAGTGGAGAACACGCTTTCAGAATGACTGTCCGCCCGGCGCGGCCCGTACGAGCGCTATTTTCAACCCGCAATATCACGAAACTGAAAGAATGAGGGGGCCGTCAGGAAAACAACACGGGCGCGGGCCGCCAGGGTATTTTCCAGCCAAACAAGAGAACCCGGCGTGGGCGTCGTTTTCATAAACAAAAGCCTGATAGCAAGTTTCCTGTAGGTGGACGCTGGGCCTAAGGTGAAACCCGGAGGGTGAGAAGAGGGTTACCTCTTCCGGCCCGCCGGTCCCGGGGAAGAAGGTGCCATCGTCGTAGCGATGGAGGGAAATGTACAGAATGCTTGGGTCGTCGTAGAAGACCTCCTGGGTTCCGTTGCCATGGTGAACGTCCTGAGTGTGGAGGAAATGGAGCAGGTGGGCAGAAGAAGGGCTATCGGGTAGAATGCGGGTGTGTGTCGGCACACGTTCTCTTACCCAGTCCACAATGAGGATCTTACTGACGTTGAGTTTCTGCTGGAGCTGCTTTGCTGCTATAGCCACAGAGTTGAAGAAGCAGAAGCCCCTGCATGAAAGAAGCACACAGGGCCTGTTATCTCTTTTCTAAATTGACTGTGAGGTGAGAGAATAAGCAACAGATTGATGATGCACATACAAAATGTCAAAAATGCGTGTGTGTTAAAACAGCGAATTCATCAATCCTTCCAACTCTTATAAAACCTGTGAATATGCTATATAAATCACACAATCCATTAAACCACAAACACACACTCACACTGCCCATTCCAACAGACTGACAGTGACAATAAATCACAAGATCAGCATCCAGAAAAGTCACACGCCCAAAATGGCAAAAAATATGCACGTACACTTACTTATCGTGCAAACACACAATCGTGCAAACGAGTGCAAAGTCATCACAGACGGATCCAAATCAACTCTGTGACCTCAAGAGATATAAATCACACAGCTGTTTTGTTTCCATAATCGACAATTACTAGATCATAAATAAACACTAGTGACACACACACACACACACACACACACACACATACACATTTCAAGATCAAGATCCACCCCATTCTGTTGTTTATGTATTTATTTATCATTTTTACATGCAAGTGTGGCTATATTCGTGAGTAGGAGCATGATGTGGGTGTGTGAGTGTGTGTATAAGACAACTCACATTGGTTGAGAGTGTGTTGCGTGGTGCCCAGGAGGCCTTACCACTGCAAATCCATTCTGTGAAATGGAGAACATCACACCATTTAAGCAAATTCCTCAAAAATGCTGAAAAGTCACGATATCGTTCTACAGCAAAGCACTGCAGTGTGGTCCAATGAGCCTCACCCGAAGCTCTCCTTGTGCTACTTTGAGTGCCAGGTCTGTGACGCTGCCCGCTGCCATGCGTGAGGCCGTCGATGTGTGCATCTCGTTCCAGACCGTGTCACTGTCCACCTGTCAATCAGCCGCAAAGAGCCAATCAGGAATGAGCAAGCCAAGCAGGAGCCAGGGTTCTGTCATGCTTTCTTCATCGAGCATTCTACTCCTTCCCTCTTTTTTTCCCCTTCTTGGAACTGGGAGACACAGCCAATTGTTCCATCAACTATGCCGTTCCCAAACAGTTCCCCAAATATTTAAATGATGAAGAATCATATTATTTCATTTACTGCAATTATAACTTGAATGAAGGTTCTTTACCATCCAAAATCTGATGCAGTGATGATTTATGTGTGTGTATGTGTGTGAGTGTGTGTACTCACCCCCAGTCCTCCACAAGGCAGCATCACAAACATCCTCTGTGATAAAAGTCCTAAATATGAAACAAATTAAGCTCAATAATCAAACTAGGTCTTAGTGGTGTATTTGCCTGTTGGTGTGTGTATGTGTGTGTGTGTGTGTGTCAGGGGCCCCTACATACCTGTGATTTTGCACCTGTCAATTTTAAGACGGTTGAGGGGGTTGGTGCCGAAGAGAAGCACATGTTTCTCAGAGTGAACCGACTGAAGCTCCTCTAACGTGGCCTTTCTTCCACGGATAGTCTAAACAACACACACACACACAGTAACATATAAACTGTATGTCTGTGTAGCTCTGCAAAAATACATCAGGGACATGTACATTGTTCAGCTCTATGTCCAGTAACACTTTTTCTGGTAACATCTGTTGTAGTGTTACTGTGAAATTGGTGAAAACATTTTTTCATGAGCATCAGTGATGGGGCTGACAGTTTAAAGATGATTTACTAAGTGTTTAACAGTAGTCCACACACACGAAATGTCAGGGTTAGCATTACTGATAGGTAGCTGGCATGCAGCCTGCATGCATGTTATCACCAGAAGGTAAAAACAAACCTACATTTCATTTACAAGTGAAAAGACATTCTTGGTGTTTCAGTCCTTAAGTTTGGTGATTTTCGATTCACCAGTTTTCATCTACAGGTTACATTGTGTTTCATCTTTTCACTGCGTCCAGTTTTTTTAAACATATGTTAGTGTACCCTAATCTCTCTTGCTTTTTAAAGTTCAAACACAAAGATAAGAAGATTGTTTGTGAAGGGGTGAAATCTATTTTCTTGTAACAATCATGTGGTTTACTGTTGGTTTTGCAGAACATAAATTCTTTTACTTTATAAACAGTTAGTATTTAGAAAGGTCTGCTCTGTAATTTGCCTGGTGGTCGGGGTGCTGTACCTCACACTGGGACCTGAGGCCGCGCTCCTGCAGCCTGGACCAGATACTCTGGATTCTCCCAGCATGCTCAGGGTGAGAGCTGTTATCACCGCAGGTGCACTGGTGCTTCAGCATCTGAGAGTCATAAACCAGTCCTGTGCAAATACACACACACCGAACACAAGTGTAGGTCAATATGCTGGGTGAGTACCAACACACACGCCACAACACACCCCAGCCTGACCGGCCCCTTTTCTCACCTGTAGTGAACCTCAGTTTGCTGGTCATCTCAGTGGTAACTGGACTTGGGACAGTGGTGTCTGGGACCGGGTAAGATGTAGATGCAGGGGACGACTGAGCACGACCCAGGGGTCGGTGGGTGCTGCTGAAAATAATGGGGACTGGCATGGTGATCGCCTGAGAAAGCTGCCTTTGCCTCTGAAAAAGAATAACCACCAAAGAAGGGACCATGAGGTGAGTGAAAATTTTGACAGTTTAACCAAAATTCTAATTTTGGCATTTGGCACTTGCTTAGTCACAGATCTAAAACATTCAAAATGCATTTTTCCTAAACCAAAAGTGTTAAAAGGGATTAGAATTCCTTTACAAATCATGTATTCCGGCTTCTACCTTCTTATCTGTTGATGCTTTGCCGCCCTCTTGTGGTGTAAAATGCACTCTACTTTCCTGAAATTACAGCTCCATTTATCTAAGTAATTACAGGTTCTCTTTCCCTAATGAAACACGGTGTAAATTGTGTTTCTCCAGGACATGATTTATTTGAATATGGATCTCCTTTAAGGGTTAGATGTTCCGTACCATTATGGACTGCTGAAGGCTGATGTGCTCTCTCTGGCTCTCCTTCATGGTGATGCTGGGCGGGTCGACTCTGCGGAGTCCTCTCTCCCTATCTCTCTCTCGATCTCTCTCCCTCTCCTTCTCCCTCTCTCGGTCGGTGTCTCTCTCCCTCGCCTCACTGTCGGCACTTTCCTCTTCTGGGTCCATATCTTCAGACAGGATCTGGCCCAACCTGGGCTTACCGGCCATCTGACAAGGAGAGACGGAAATCAGAAGAAGGATTAGGTCATGTGACAGATTCTGTCGTGTACGGCTAGTTCTGTAGGCGTGTGTTTTCAGTACCTGGCTGAGGGGGGCGTGTTGCGTCAGTCTATCCAGCGGCCGTGTGTGATGCTGTTGCAGCGTGAGCTGTGTGGGGGTTGCGTGTGTGGGGGGCAGGGGCTCGGATCGGGTTCGGCTCAGGGGTTTGTGAGCTGTGGTGGACACCAGCCGGTCCATCAGAGCTGGGTACTGCATGGGCACTGAGGCCAGGCTGGGCACTGGAGCACAAACATGGTGTTTTATTTACACATTAGTGCTTCACACAGAGCCCAATAAAGTCTGACAAGTGATGAACAGGGGTTGGATTTAGGCTGACACTTTTGTGTCAGCCATCTGATTATCTGTTAAATTTCAACATGATGAAGCTGCTGATGAAATAATCAGATTGGCATTTATTCATTTCCCTTTATTTGGGAAGTTTTATTATTATGACATAATTTATTTGTGGGTACTACCCTTATTAGTTATATGTTTCTGATGACAATTAGATTTGTGATTCAAATGTGATCAGTAGTTTAACAAAGAATGAGTATGCAGAAGCCCATCAATGGGGATAAAAGGGAAAAACAAATAAATATTAGGGCTGCACGATTTGGGGAAAAAGACATATTGCAATTATTGAGATCAATATTGCGATATGATAAAGGACACTTGCTTGTATATCAATGAAAAGTCGCATACAAATTACTAATAGTGAAAGGTTTCATTTCAAAGTGAAACATAAAAACTACATATAACAACTTGAAATGCCCAGTGCTTTCAAAATACAATATTCTACTAAATTAAATAATCACAAAAAACTCTTTATATTACTGTCGAACGACAAACCCTGGTAAGGCTAAACAACTGTTTTGATTATATTTGGCCATTATAAAATCCTGTATTATAGTTCTTACGTTTAACCAAAACGTTTTTTGGAGGCTGACTTGAACACAGGGATGCATAGCTTTTCTAGCTTAGCTAAGGTTAAGATTTGTAAACTGAGGTGAATTTCTTTAGGAAACCTTCAAAGTTTGAGAAGAGTTAACTAAACAGCTAAGAAAAGTCTACATAGTTAATGCCTACGTTTAGCCAAAACGTTGTTTGGAGGCTGACTTGAACACAGGAATGCATAGCTTCGCTAGCTTAGCCTAGCTTAGCTAAGGTTAAGACTTACAAAACGGGATTTTATAATGGCCAAGTATATTCAAAACAATTGTCCAGCCTTATCTATGAAATGTAATCCCCCAGGATCTGGTTTGGAGCGTACAGCGGTTTGTACAGCCCCAAGCAGCACAAGAGTGAGGCATTTTTATGCACTTCTCTCCATAGACATGTATATGCTTCACGCCACAGCAGAGCCTATCGCAATATGGCATATGGCACTCGCATAGACATCTACCCAGATGTCTATGCGAGTCACGAATCTGAGGTCTCCATTGAACTGAATCGAAAGTCATGTGACCGAACAAGTCAGATTCGACTGAAGTGAGACTTCAGTCAGCTCGCAAACTTTGAGAGAATGAGTGATATGTTGCCAATCCAATCCATGTTCTAATAATTTAAATCGCAGCTTTTTGCGTTCATGTAATCGCACAGACTGACATCGCGATTACGATTGCGATTAGATAAATCGTGCAGCACTAATAAATATGTAAATAAATATACAAATCCTTAACTTAAATCTTCAATGTAATTTACAAAAAGTGTGCAGGGTGCATCTTAACGCTATTATTCCACACTAAATTAAATGGAAGGACAACTGAAAGAATTGGAAATTATATACTATAATATATCTTTATGAGCTTTACATATCCTTAAATTACACAAATCTGTAAGAATCATTATATATGTGTGTGTATGTGTTTGTTTGGTTCATTATTGGAGTGTCAGATATCCACAGTCTGAAAATATTCCATAAATTCTTTCAACACTGCAGGGTTAAAGATAAGCTGTAATTTCAGCCCCATTCCTCAGCGCTTCGCTGTCCAGTCTCATGCTGGAATCGGGCTCAGGTGATCATTATCGCGCTGCGTGTGGCACTGTGTGGTGTTAGTAGACTGATGTGGCATGCTGAAAACGCAGAAGGTTGGAATGAAAGAAATGTAGGACGTGAGGACATTTGGCACAAACCAATCCGGTCCTGTAGGAGCTGTCATTTCTAAGCACAGTTGCAGGGGGCAGTATAGCACATGAAAAGTGTCAATTGGCATGAGTCTAACCTGTGAGGATCTGTGTGTGAAGCAGGCCGGACGGCTCCAGGATGAGCACTGGCTGTAACCGGGAGGACAGAAAGCCGGCCAGTTCCTGCAGGGCCACAGGGGACGAAGCATAGGGTTCAGTCATAGTGATTAAGTTCGCTTAATGTTTAAATTACCCACGCGCTGATTAAATGACGTGCGCCATGGGCCCCTCGGGCTGAACCGCCTTTATCAAATGTCTCTGATTAAACATAAGAGCCTTGGCACTGACCATAAACAACGCTCATGCTGTTTCATATTACGCCGGGCATGGAAAATATTACAGAAGAGGCTCTAACCTCATGTGGCAGGGTGGTAGGGAGGGGCAGCACGCCACTATCTAGTGGCAGGCTGTCGTTGGAAGAGCTGCAATCAGAGACAGGAGTGCTGCTGCTGCTGGGAGAGGAGTCAGCTGTAACACACACACACACACAAACATTCACACACAGACGGGGGATAAGGTCAAAATTTGAATAGGAGCGTTTCCATGGTAATGAGTCACCAGGTAAGCATGGGTGTTGTGAGATGATGTGTGTACCCATTGCATCTGTGTGTCTGTGTTTGGAGCGCAGTGGATTCTGCCGGCTGCTGCCCTTCCTCAGTTTCGTCTTCACTTTCAAAATGGGCTCGGATGCTGAAATAAAAGAAAAAGAAACATTTGTCACAGTGGAGGCCAAAGTACAAAATGCATTACACAGGTGTCATAAGTGTGTAACTACTGCTACATAACAATATTTATTGATGCCTAAACCTTCTCCAACACTTAACCCCAGAGATCTCTTAAGTGCCTTTTATGTACTATTATTCTAGGCTACATATTCATCCCATTATCTCATACGTACAGTCTGTATTTGTGCATGCATGAGTGTACCTGTCTGGCTTGTTTAGTATGTTACAAGTCATAAATGTGTGCTAATAACACAAATAAAAATTCCTTCTGCATGCAACATACTAAGCAGAGTAAAGTCACTCTGATCCTTTTCCGGTTTTTAACAGAAAAATGTCCCCACTGTCACTAAAATTCATGGTCTCCCAGTCTCTGTGAGGACATTTGATGACTCACTAAGCTACGAGAATGAGAACAAAAATATCAGTAATAGGGTCATTTGCAGGCAATTAGTAAATCATTATGAAATCATATCAGATACTTGGTCCAGATATCAGTGCATGGCGACCAAGTTCATTCATGTGTTTATTCTGTCAAGCGCTCACACGGCTTCACAAAGACATTAATCAGACGTAACCTGAGCGGGACACAAGCAGGCTTGACACCCATGCATTGTTACCAGCCGTCAGGCACAAAGAACAGGGTGTGTGTGTGTGTGTGTGTGTGTCTGTGTTAAGGGTTCTGAGAGTGCAAGACTTGAGCTGGCAAACAATGAGATAGCAGAAATACCACATGTGACAGAAACCAGCTCAGACAGTCACACACACATACACATAGAGCCCTGGTATTACACATAGGCCACATTGTTCTCATCAGGTCCATTTTAACACCAGTGTTATGTAACTCTTCTGTTCCCTTTCTATTAGTGTCTTGCTCTGTCCGGCAGGCAGTGACGATTTATAAATGGGTTTGGCTTCCTGAGTTTACACTGCTAGCTCTATCAGTCGCAGGATCTAAGAGTCAGACTCCACAAGGATGTGTGTTTTTTTGTGTGTGTTAAGCTATATTTAATTATAATAGGCAAAAAAAATGTGTATCTGCTGTGCGTGTCTACATGTGTTTTCAAAGCGTCTCACCTGTCCTCCTCAGGGGTCTGTCCTTCCTCTCCTCACTGTGTAGGGGGGTGGGCGGGCTGACCACAGGGCACTTGGGTAGTCTGTCTGGGTCAGAGCCCAGATCCCTGAAACAGACACACACCATGCATACAATTTACAAGTGCATCTACCTACAGCAATGTCTGAATAACTGAGTAATTAAGAGCATTTATGGCTCCTCATGGCGAGGTATGTATAATTATTCATACACAGGGACAATTCAAAGTGCTTTAAAAATATGAAATGGAAAAATAACACAAAATAAACAAATCTGGTCATAGAAGCGTGATGAAATTAGATGATAGGATCCAGTTAAAACCACATGACATCCATTTAACATCTCTGTGAGGTAACCAGACCCTCATCCATTTGTAGATTTATAAACCAGCATCAATGTTTTCAAACTGATTCTAGAACAGAGTGTAATCCAGTGTGAACTCGGTACACTATCTTCTGGTTCAGGTCCTCTGGAGTTACATCAGATGAAGCTGGTACATTATACCATTCCACCATTCCATTTCTTCCATCAACCATGGCATGATGGTATAGTGAGGTTGAGCAGAACTGTGTTAATTCTGACCTGTAACCACGGGGCGGGGTGCTCAGAGGGGCAGAGGTGGTCCTCTCCAGAGCGGCCTGCTCTCTTTTCTTCAGTAGAACCCGCTGCAGCTTCTGCTTTACTGCCGCACTGGCTACTGCACCTGTCAATCAGAACAGAGTCTGAGATGAAGGCCCAACTACAGCACAGCTACAGAGTGCAGAAACAACAAAAAATGTCTGTTGTTCACAAACCTTTCACATCTATTACAATAACTGCATCATTTCACAGTATAACAAAGCATTCCAAAAAATCAGACAATACAAAAAACGCAGACACAGCTAATGAAAAGTCATCAATAAAACATTCATACATATGCAGCATTGAAATGACAACATGCGTCGAATATGAGAGGACCAAAGCTGCAGCTAAAGATATCTCTGGAGATGGGATGTTTTGGGACATGGAGCAGACAATGGAACGGGGCAACTCAGGGCTGTGTAATTCCGAACGCCTCTTGCATGGAAACCGCAGCGAGGCAGAGAGAGGGTGGGAATGCAGGGCCGGTTCGCGTGACTGAGGTCTGAAGGGAATTTGGCTTGTTGGTTTGAAGTTCTCTTCAGCAGCATTCTTCCACAATAACCCTCTTCCTCTCAGATATTTATATGTTCAGTATCTGTGACACTTGAGATACTTAAAGAAGCAAAAAAAAAGCTAGGGGCCAAAAAAAAAAGGAGGAGGAGAAAAAGAAAATGTTGTTGTTGGCTTGTTGTCTGCTTCCCTGTTTTGGATGTACACTTCCATGGAATCACAGTCATTACACGCAGCCAGGAATTCCCCACTAAAGCTGGATGAGTGGAGTTCAGGTGTCAAAATAAGAGCTGGCCTTTTTTTCTTCCGTTCCAGTGCTTTCCTCTGCCTCAACAGAGTTTTAAAAAAAGCAAATGTGATGGTTTACTTTCAACAGAGAGACAGCGAGTTAGCAGACAGACAGATAGATTTCTGTATTCCGAATCACTAGGTGTCGGTGTGACGTACTCTGCTTGCTCTTGTCTTTGTGCCACAACTGCTGTAGTTCCTTTTCTTTCTCCTGTTCCCTCTCTTTCTCCCGCTCCATCCATTTCTGTTGCCTGGCGAACTGAAATACATGATTTTTTAAAAACATTGTGCACAGTTTTGACATTAAAACACAGACTACAGAACAAGGACAAGGTGTGAACGGAGGAAGTCAAACAAATTGGCCACACCTTCAGAATAGTAAACATTATATTTGTGACCTTCCACATTTGTGACCTATGTTTAACGGAGAGGGAAAAATCTAAGATAATATGAGATTGGCACTCTTGGTGTTTTTTCTATTTTTACATAATTAAAAAGTCATGTTAACAAGTAATTATAATTCATGCATGTTACTGTACATTAAAGGTCCCCTATCATAAAATTTGTGAGGTTAACATTAATATGAGTTTCCATAGCCTGTCTCTGGTTCTGCAGTGGCTAGAAATGGAGATAAGTGTAAAGAGTGTTTTGGCCATTCTGCTTCGCCGTTCAGAGAGCAGCACAGCAGACGGTCGAATCTGGAATTTGTCCCCTTATGTCGTCATAAGAGGAAAGGTTACCTCCCCTTTCTCATGCTTTTTCCACCCAGAGAATTTCTCACCCCTCCCACCAACCGTCATGGCTTCCAAACATGCAAAGCATTACAGTTGGTGGAGGATTAAATGTGAAAATGATTGGATGTACAAATGTATTTTTTAGTTCCATCAGGTAACACTTTGAAGAAAATTAGATCAATTCGATTTTTTTTTCTGGAAAAAACTCACACACACAACTTTCTGTCTGTGCTAAACATAGTGTTTGGTAAACGGTGTGGATTTCCTTGAAAAACCCCTCAAATTCTATAGACCGTTCTCCTCCTGGTCCTGTTGCTCTCCTCCTCATTCATGGAGCATTGGTGGCCTAGCGGTTAAGGAAGAGGCCCCGTAATCAAAATGTTCGAATCCCGATCCGCCAAGGTGCCACTGAGCAAAAGCACCGTCCCCACACACTGCTCCCTCGGCGCCTGTCATGGGTGCCCACTGCTCACTAAGGGTGTTAAAAGCAGAGGACACATTTCGTTGTGCACTGTGTGCTGTGCTGCAGTGTTCCACGATGACAATCACTTCACTTTCACTTGCACTTAAAGGTACACTCGCTTAAAGACGAAATGCAATTGGGGGAAATCTCATTGTGGGACTCGATCAAAGTGGCTGTAATTCTGTAACATGGCTGAATTTTGGAAAGAGACTTCAGATACAGTTTTACACTAAGACCGATATAAAAGCAAAAAAAATTAGCAAAAAGCCAATCAAACATTCAGATGCTGCTGAAAACCACAACGGTACCGTGCTACCAAGAGCTGAAAAGAGCAGCGTCACTACACTTCTTCCAGCGTCACTACTTCCTGCTTTGTCTTTATTACCGGAAAATGGGGTTTGTGGTCTTTTTACATGATGTTATGACATGCA
The DNA here is from genome assembly GCF_900700375.1 of Denticeps clupeoides. Classification (NCBI taxonomy): domain Eukaryota; kingdom Metazoa; phylum Chordata; class Actinopteri; order Clupeiformes; family Denticipitidae; genus Denticeps; species Denticeps clupeoides. The sequence goes on from NC_041718.1 coordinate 16,185,776, forward strand.
TAACCATCATTTTGAGGTCACTGTCAACAACGAGTAGCTCGCATTTTGTTGCTTGACCGAAGACGGACTTTACTTGCACAATACTGGCTGAGGTGCTGTACCAGTGGACGTTCTAACTGACAGAAGCTATGATGAACATCAAATATAATGCAGTGCAAAAACCAAGGCTGAAGGTCAAAATGGAGCATCATAGTTGTACATAAATCATAGTTTTGATGCCTTCAGTGAGAATCTACCAGTGTAAATGGTCATGAAAATAAAGAAAACACATTGAATGAGGAGGTGTGTCCAAACTTTTGGCCCGTACTGTACTGTATGTATGGGTCACTTCAGAAAAAAACTCAGTGTGTTAAATTCAACATGTTACGTGTCAGGGTAACGGCTTAGTAACCAGATTGGTAGTGGCTGTGTGTGATGCAGTGTGTGCGTGTTGCTGCCAGTACCTGTATATGCTGTTGGGAGTACTGGGAGCAGACTTGGCCGTTAAAGGGTCCATAGAAGATAGGGTGAGGAGACAACATGGCCGCCTCGCTGCCGGTTCGCCGCTGTCCCACGCGCAGGTCCATGGGTGACGAGGCCTGTCTTACCTGGAACACGCTGCCGCTGCCCACTTCAACATCCACTGCGAGAGGGAGGGGAGGGAAGCAGTGAGTAGTTAGCGTTCATTCCTACATTCTCTTTTATTACCCCCTGGTAATATTCCCCTAACATTCCCATAACAAAACCTTAACCCGCTTCATCTGTCAGTCAGCCCGCCTCTCCGGGCTGATCTCAGGCCGGCCCCCGATTGGCCACTTTCTCAGGGGCCTATCAGGTGACCCGCTTCAGGTATCACTGCGCTGTGTCGTGGCAGGGGCCACTGTACACTACAGACACCTCGGCTTATACGGTTACGCCAGTCCCATTCAGGAAATATTCCGAGATGGAGAACTACAGGATGCAAACACGCAGCTAGGGGGGGGTGGGGGGGGGGGGGGGGGGGGGGGGGGGGGGTATCATTTCATGGAAAATATGTGTGGGGATAATGAAAGCCAAGACCAGGGCGCCAGGCCAGATCTTCAGGGGGCAACCTAAATTAATAACAAGGATGTTCATATGACCGCGCCTTTGCGATAAATTCTAAACGGAACCAAATACTGTGCATGAAGTCTTTGTAAAGTACCTAACAAGTGTGCGGGCCAATAAAAACAACCCAAATAAAGGTGTGTGTGTGTGCGTGTGTGTGTGTGTGTGCGTGTGCGTTAGCTTGCGATCAACACTCTGCTCGCCATCCTCCTGTTTAAAGAAACACTGGAACGGGTCCAAAGCCGGGGAACAACAAGTACCGGCCAACGAACAGCAAAAGCGGCGTTACCAAAGTGAAGTGTGGGAGAAAGGAGGAGTGTGAAAAGAAGAATGAAGGAAGTGAAGGGGGTGGAACGAGGGGATTAGAAAAAGCGCGAGGAATTGGGGTCAGAGCCATGAATCTTTCACTTATCAAGTTTTTTTTTTCTTCTCTCTTTTCTTTCTTGCAAGAACGCTGCTAAATTTAGACTAAACCCGCCACCAACCACCACCGACTCCCTCACGTACGGGCAAAATGCGGCAAGTTGGGGAGGTTCAGGTCAAATCGGTCGGCCTCTCCCACAATTAATACAAAACTCGTTCACAAATCGGCCGTGACTCAGCGGGGACCCGAAACGTCCCGTCACCAGACGAATGATTACGACTCTTTTACATGTGTGTGGTAGTGAATGCTGGCGAATGATTCACAAACTCGGCTTGTTATGGTTGAGCGTAGTCAGCATTTAAGGACTGGTTTTGCCGCCTGCCTCTACGGCTCTTTTTTTTTTTTTTTTTTAATCAGGATATGAAGAGAAAGAGAAAGAGAGCGCCTGGCACAAAGACGGCGAGAAGGCCGGCGGAGGAAATGTACCATCGTGATGCCAACAGAGTGTAAAATTATTCAAATCCCAGCGGAGAAATAAACCTCAACTTTACTGTAAGCCAAGCTGGCTGACTGGAAACGGACGAGGGTTGGTGGGGGGGGAGACAAAAGAAATCCCTCCATTCTTTCTGCAGCGCGAACAGAGGGGATCACCACGACTACAGAACCCGGCGGAACCAAAGGTTCCAGTTCTACTTTCAATAACAGTAGAGCCTAAAATGCCTAAATCATTAGTGGGCTTTGACAGGGCCCTTTCCTTATTTACAGGGATTGGCATTCAAAATATCAGCATATATTGCTATAATGTACCTTAGCCAGGGAACAATTTTTTTTATTTAATTGTAGAAAACCTATGGTAATATAGATTTGAGAATGTAAAAAGAGGTAAACAACTAGACTTGTCTTCGTGGGTCTATATCCTCTAAACAGGCAAGTCCCGGAGCAACTTTTCCTTCAGAAGTCGGTATGCACAACAGCAAACACGGCTATTTACTCAGGCAGATCATCTGACAGACGGAAATATTCCTCCCAGTCTGGTATCCCCCTCTCTTCTCGTCCTTATTTCCCGCTGATCTCTTTCTTTTTCCACAAGAACGAGGCCGGCGGCTGGACGTCAGTGCATTACTTACATCACATGCGGCCAGGCGTCTGTGATTAGACGCTAACTTGATTAGGTCCCTGTTAAACCGTTCAATAATTCACAGCAGTGTGCCAGGGCACGCCAGCCACCGAGGAGGGTTCAAGTCACGCACAGCATCGGGCGGCTCGTACACATGAGAAAGAGTGACAGCCAAATCTGAGGGTCACATGACCCCGCCCCCTCCAGTCAAAGAGAAAAGCACATTATGTATTGAACAGTGGTTTTCGATTTCCTCGTCCCTCCAGCAACAAGAGTCTCGGAAAACAGACCCCGCTCCTTCCCGATCCTTTTACCGCCGGCAAAAAACAAATCAGCGTGGGTACTTTACATGGCACACAACCGGTTCCGAATGAGATAACCCTTCGCTTGCCCGCGCCACACTCTCACATCACAGGGGACGGTGCATCGGTGGGCCAGGTCACCCACACAGGACAAAAAAAAAACACACACACACACACACACACACACACACACACTGTCGGGTGGAAAATGGAAGGCACTAAATCTCCTGTTTGCAGCAAGGCGCATGGCCACATAAGGGCCTGAGTCGAAACCATCACACCACAGACACATTTCATCAGCGTGCCACTGCTGGCCAGAGCTTTTTAACAGGAACTCCTGCAGCTTAAATATAGCCACCAGGTTTTATGAGTGTTCCTTTATCTCTGTCATCTGTCATTTCTGTTCTGCAAAAGGGTTTGAAAAAAAAAAACAAAAAAACACGAAAAACAAAAAAAGATCCCTGGCTGGTTTCCTGTCTACCCGCCCGCCACCCTCCAGAAAGAAAAAAAAAAGAATCAAACCTTATAGATCAGATCTTTAAATTTCGGGCAGAAAGAAAAAAAAAAGCAGAAGTCGCGTGTTACCGTTCCGGTCTCCCCTCCACGCGCCGAAACCGGGGCGGGTCGCCATGGCGACCGCGCTGCTAACCAGGAAGTGCTCGACTAAAATACACGCGCGATGGGGGGGGAGGAGAGCGGCCGCTTCCTGTTGCTAAAGTTAGCCTCGTGTTTGTCTCGTTTTGGTCGATTTACGCAAGCGCGCTCTGCTATTTCCGTCGCCCCGAGTTCCCCGACCCGTTCCGGGGAGGCTCTTTTGTTTCATTTTAAAATTAAGATGCAAATTTACCATCAAGTGTAAAATATGCGGTTTCGACTGCGTAATAAACGACGACGTGCATGCTTTAAAAAAACAAGATCCTAGATCTGGTTTAATTAAATGTTCTTTACATGTGCTGACAACAAAATCACACAAAAATTATCGATGGAAATCAAATTGACCAACCCATGGAGGTCTGGATTAGGAGTGTGGATCATGCTCAAAATTAAAGTGAAAGAACACACTACAGGCTGATCCAGTCAAAATGAGGTTCAGTAGTGTGTGTGGCCTCTTTGTGCCTGTATGACCTCCCTACAATGCCTGGTCATGCTCCTGATGAGGTGGCGGATGGTCTCCTGAGGGATCTCCTCCCAGACCTGAACTAAAGCATCTGTCAACTCCTGGACTGCCTGTGGTGCAAAGTGCCGTTGGAGGATGGTGAGACATGATGTCCCAGATGTGCTCAATTGGAGTCGGGTCTGGGGAACGGGCGGCCAGTCCATAGCATCAGTGTCTTCATCTTGCAGGAACTGCTGACACACTCCAGCCACATGAGGTCTAGCATCGTCATGCATTAGGAGGAACCCAGGGCCAGCATATGGTCTTACAAGGGGTCTGAGGATCTCATCTTGGTACCTAATGTCTCAGGCTACGTCTGGCGAGCACATGGAGGGCTGTGCAACCCCCCCCAATGAAATGTCACCCCACACTGTTACTGACCCACTGCCAAACTTGTCATGCTGGATGATGCTGCAGGCAGCAGAATGTTCTCCACGGCATCTCCAGACACTATTACATCCATCACACGTGCTCAGTGTAAACCTGCTTTCATCTGTGAAGAGCACTGTGCGCCAGTGGCAAATTCGCCAATCTTGTTCTCTGGCAAATGCCAAACGTGCCGCACGGTGTTGGGCTGTAAGCACAACCCCCAACTGTGAATGTCAGGCCCTCATACCACCTTCATGGAGTTTGGTTCATGGTTTCTGACAATTTGAGCAGACACATGAACATTTGTGGCCTGCTGGAGGTCATTTTGCAGGGCTCTGGCTGTGCTCTTCCTGTTCCTCGTTGTACAAAAGTGGAGTTAGTGGTCCTGCTTCTGGGTTGTTGCCCTCCTACGGCCTCCTCCATGTCTGGCCTGTCTCCTGGTAGCGCCTCCATGCTCTGGACACCTCGCATTGAGGTTCCATCCTGAGACTCCGTCTCATGCTACCATCAGAGCGAAAGCACTGGCAGCATTCAATAGTGACCAAAACATCAGTCAGAAAGCATAGGAACTGAGAAGTGGTCTGTGGTCACCACCTGCAGGACCACGCCTTTTATTGGGGACGTCTTGCTAATTGCCTATAATTTCCACCTGTTGTCTATTCCATTTGCACAACTGCCTGTGAAATTAATTGCCAATCAGTGTTGCTTCCTAAGTGGACAGTTTGATTTCACAGACGTGTGATTGACTTGGAGTTACACTGTGTTATTTAAGTGTTCCTTTGGAGAAGAGTATTTTAATAGATTAGAATTATTATAGAAAAAGCAGACGTAATTGCAGTATAACAATCAAGTAAGTTGTCATTTGGAACATTAAGGCATAATTTCAGTATTTCAATAAACTTTAGACAACTTTAATGTGATTTTAACATAAATTGTGAAAGCTGTAAACATTTTCGTTCAAATATTTTATATTTGAAATTTTTATAGCATCTTATTCCAATCAACAACCTTTATTGAATATGGCTTTTTAAAAGAATCAAATACTGGAAAAATAGAATTTTTTTAATAGAGTCTTTACTTTACCTGTCTTTTCCTTGCTCTGTAAAGTTAATGTGTGTATTTGTGAAAAAAGAAGCATGCAACCTGTTCTCAACATAGAGGCGTTTTGCCTTGTTATTTTTCATTAACAGAACAATCAAATTTCGTGTTAATTTGTCATTTTTTTGTCTCTAAGTAAGAATAGTTAGAAGAAAAGGCCCAAAAGATGAGTAGGTCTTTGGAAATTTTTGGCTGGCAATGTCCCAGGTTTGTTATATGTCAGTTAGAACTGAGGTGACCTTTGAAACAACAATTTTGCAGCATTGAAATAACGTTGCATAAACGTTACCAAAATACTAACATTTATCTAACGCAATAAGTATGTGCTGATAATTATTTAACAGAAAAGAAGAGGATGGGCCCACAGCATCAGCCCCACCCCAAAACACACCACCATGCATACACCTTACCGAGGCTACATCTGTTCCTCAGCACTGCGCTCAGCCGCGAAATGCTAAACTGGCCGTATACACCCCTCTCAACTGTCTGTCCGTCTCCACCCTCGAGAGCCTGAAAACTCTTATGGAACTCTTCGATATGCACGCGCACACACACACACACACACACACGCTGCTTTCCTCCCAATCCCACCCTCTTCATAACGCAGGAATCCACAGCTGTCAGGGACATTCAGTCCCTCTGCTTCCGAACAGCTGGATAAGCCATCCCTTTCCTTACAGCATCTGTGTGTGTGAGGCAGCGAGAGCCAGCATGTGTGTGCCTGCCTTTGCCAGCTTGCCATATTTATAGTGACTTGCGCATGTGTCGTTTCTGTGTAACGTGGTGTGTTTGGCGCGATGATCGTAGCGCTGTCCCGTGCACACACCTGTGGCACGGCATGGCGTGCGCGTGTGAATGCAGCGCGTGTTTGTGTGCCCTATTAATAGTGCCGGCCTGTCAAGCGAACACTTGTGAGTGCGGCGCACGCGTGTGCTCTCCTTCGCATCGCTTGTGTACGTGAATGGGAATCTGTGCCTATAAATACATGTTCAGCATATGCAACCTGCTGTCGGATATAAGGCGTCTTTGAGTGGCGCGCGTGTGACTAAAGATCAATGCGTAGAGGAGTATTTTTAGAACATATGGTTTCGGCTCGGACACTTAATTATTACCTTTGTGTTTTAGGATTGAAAAAAAAAAAAATTTAAATAACAAACGGCTGTTGCTGAAAAAAGCAACTCGAAGCACATCAGGAATGCCACGGATCCCGCTCCTGGAATTCCGGTGTTTGCGGCCGCCCTGCAGGTGTGCGAGGAGTGAGGTGCACCGTGCCCACCCCTCCCGTCACGCCGCCGCCGTCGTTATTTACAGTAGGCTCCACACTTCCGCGTTCGAAGCGGCAGCGTCACAATCCGCACGGAACTCTTTTATCTGAGTTAACCGTACACCTTTACAATGCACTAGGCCTGTGGATCGCTGTAAACACTGCATATTCAAAGCGAGGAGTTACAACTCGGCCTGGCGTGGGACCACACATTCTGCCGCGGGGCATAACCCAGCTCTCGGCATCAGACCAGGATTTTATGGTTTTACTCCACGTAACCCCGCAAGGCTTCAGGATCTAATCTGAGCACATCGGCCGCGGGACGGAGGACCCCGCCGAAGAAAACAGAGCTGACTTCCAACCGCATGCAGACACAAAGCCACTAAAAGGCCACGTTTACAGCCTGACCAGAGGAGGGGGGAGACAAACAGGGGATCATAACACCCACTCTATCTTCAAACACGAAACCCTAAACTCTTCAACTTCCATGACCTCACTCGGTACACCCTGCGAGACGCAGTGTAACTCTATCTGACGCAACTCGAGTCCGCCCCGCTGCTCCGGGTGGCATCGGCATGGACAATACTGGCAGCGAGTTCCAATCGTCGGTGGCTGCGTCCAGCGCACAACTGTTGTCACTGACGCCGGAGCTCCAATTCAGCGACAAGTTATCCTCGACAATGCACTTTACTACTCGTCAGTTATTTAAAGCATCCTTTTACCGAGCTGATGGCAGCCGCATACACGTCATATAGAGCGTATCTAGAAATGTGTTATAGGGTGTGTATAAGTGTATGTGAGGGATGTTTAGACTTCCCCTGTTCAGTTATATATATAGACAAATCTAACACTTACACACGCACATGCGTACACATTGCACAAACAATACAAAAATGTATGAATACATTATAATTTTTCTTCGTCTAGCACCTAACAATCTCTGAGCATGACAAGTTGAGCCTTATCAGGGCTCTTAGTTTGTAAACTCAATGTCCTATAGAAATCGAAGGAGAATTGCTGGTGTCTTCCTCTTGTAAGTCGCTTTGGATAAAAGCGTCTGCTAAATAAAGTAAAGTAAAGTAAATATATATATATATATATATATATATATATACACACACACACACACACAGAATATAGGGTGCAAGGGTGGTAGTAGCCTAGTGGGTAACACACTCGAGGACCCAGGTTCAAATCCCACTTACTACCATTGTGTCCCTGAGCAAGACACTTAACCCTAAGTTGCTCCAGGGGGGGACTGTCCCTGTAACTACAGTCGCTCTGGATAAGGGCGTCTGATAAATGCTGTAAATGTAAATATCTAGGTCTTTAGAAAGGTATAAGAAAGGTATACTGACTTTAATCAAACACGCATTACAAATTGTTACTGCAGCACGTACATTAGCGGTACAGGAACGTGCACGTTTACCTGAACTCTCGATACCCGCATCGGACGGTTTTAAAGCATCTTGTGACGGAGCGCTCGGATGGAGGGGAACACACTTACTGCTCGCCTTTCCCCGGACGCGTCACTCCTCCGAACGGGGCTTCATTCCGTGACGTCACGCACGAAGTACGGGAACGGGCGCGTCAGGAAGGTGATGCTTTCAGGTGAGCGGGTCGGCGGCGCAGGACGGGGCTTTCAGCAGAACATCGCCTCGGGCGTCAGCAGCAGGAGGGCGGTGGTCGCTGCGGCCAAGTTGCCCAACAGCGGCCGTTTTCCGTTCCTCTCTCCGGGGTGATTCACGACGCGCGGATCATATGCTTGCGGAACAGCGTCCCGGGCGAAGAGGGGGGAAAAAAAGCTTCGGTTGCACACGCGGTTTCAGCAGAAATCACGCAAGTCGCGCACACGCACACACACAGAAAGCACCGGTCGCTCCCGGGAAAAGAACTCCGCTCCGGGGCCGTCGCCCGGCGTTAAAACCTCCAGACGATCGCCCGGAAAGTCGCTTCTGCGGAAGGTGACGAGAAAACGAGCGGCCGCTTTGACATCATCCGAAGAGCAAAGTTACGTCCCGTCCCCCCCCCCTCTCTCTCTCCCTCTCTCTCTCTCTCTCTCTCTCTCTCTCTCTCCCTCTCTCTCTTTTACATTGTTACACACAAACGGGCGTGGCTCCACCTGCCGACTTCAGATTTGCACACACCAAGCTAGTATGCATGCGTATCACTACTACTATTACTACTCTTACTACCGCTACTTATAATGCGTAACAACGTTATAAACAGCTTCTTTTGAAAAGTCGAGCCACTTGACCGAGCCGACGTGCTGTGTTCATATGACTGAGTTTACTGCGAGTTGCACAACCCCGTGTCTGAATCACGTCCGGTGGAAGATTAAAATAGAGGCGCTTTACTCGCAGGGGTGTCGGTGGTGTTTAGCCCCACAAGGTAAAATAATACATTGCAATACAATGCAATACAATGCAATAATAGAGATTTGTGAGTGCATTCCCGCCGCCATTGTTTTAGACCAAAGGGATCAGGGATATCAAGTTATTGGGCCGCAAACATTTCTAGAAAGTTTCATACATTGTGCTTGAATGGGGACAGTTTAGTTTCAAATTTCTTAAAGAAAAATCACACCGTTCATAAAAATATAATATTTCTTGACTCAAAAAAAAAAAAGGTTTACACGACGCACAGATGTGTGGTCACATTTATTCACAAACCTGCACTTACAAACCCCTGTATATATTTGTGAATACCCTCACATTTATTTGTGAATTTTTGAAACTTCCCTGACAGCGTTCGATTCACAAATGTGTTTTTTCAAAAGTTAGACATATCAAACGTCTCCAAAGTTTATCATTTACATTTACATTTACAGCATTTATCAGACGCCCTTATCCAGAGCGACTTACAACCATTAGTTACAGGGACAGTCCCCCCTGGAGCAACTCAGGGTTAAGTGTCTTGCTCAGGGACACAATGGTAGTAAGTGGGATTTGAACCTGGGGCTTTAGCACGATTCATCACGCTGTGCCACAGACTCGCCGAAAAGGAATCAAGCAAGCCTGCGTGATGTGGACGAGTCCCGCTGCGCGTTTACCTGCTGGTTATGGTCTATTGGGACACGCCCGTGGTCACCCTGCGCATTCAGACGCGAATACACGCAGCATGAAGTGGTTTCATTGGGTTGTAACCTGTTGAGAGAATGTCAGATCGCCTTCTTCTGTCCAGGGTGTGTCCAGACACCAGGCTGACATGTGACCAACGCTTGAGATGAGCGAGCGGGGAAATTTTCATTCAAATTCAGCAGAAACACTGGATTTGCGTCATATTTGCGACTTTTGTCCCGATTCGTTTTATAAAACTGTCGCAACTCCTTCCAAGAGGCCGCGAGAATGTGCAAAAGTAGCGCAATGTTGTCAATATTGAGCGCCGTCGGGAAGTTTAAAAAATCCAGAAATGAATGTAAGGGTACTCACAAATATATACAGTGGTTTGTAAATGCAGGAGTCAAGAAATGCATTTGTGAACAGTGTCACATACACTTGTAAGTCGTACATTATATCTGTGAATCTTGTTACATTTGTTGCTGAATCTAGAAATATTTTTGTGTGAATGGTGTGATATTCGTTCATGAACTTTGAAACGAAACCATCTCCATATGCTTGCGCACACACTTAAATGAAGATGAAAGGTCGGGTCATACGCCGCACCTATAGACGTTTTTTTTTTTTTTTTTTTTTAGTTTAAAGGCATTTTTCCAAAGTAACACCGAATCATGATGTGAAGCAACCGCCAATGTCCAACGTTAACAGACACACACACACATTAGAGCGTCCCCCTGTTAACTGGTGGCACAGACGGTGCAGGGGCGAGATAAGGCTGTGAAAGAGGAGAATCGCAGGAGTTGGAAGATAAATGACTGAGGAAGCAGACAGCCTGGCCTGAGGTGGCGCGAGACGGACCCGGGCAGGTGGACAGGGGTCTTCACCGATGTCTGCAGAGAGGGAGGCGGCTTCGGCGAAAGACCCCGAATGCCTGCTGTGGGATTTACTGGCCTGGACCGTTCATGCTGTCTTTTAATTATGGGTTTCAGCCTCTTGTGGAACGCCAGAAACGTCACGCGGGGGCCAGCGGGGCAAAAAAAAAAAAAAAAAAAAACGGCTTCCTGATTGGATTTCATACCTCATTATATCATTCAACCTCATCAGTGTCTCACTAAAGAGCAGCAGGATAACAAACTCGCCCCGTGTTTCCCTTATCGGCCTCACAAGAAATTGGTTTTAACCTGGAAAACAGAACTCTTCTACATTTGACCAGATAATCCCTGTGGTCTCGGGCTGTTTGGCTCCGTTGTTCTGCAGGTCAGGAGGAGGGGAAGGGAGTGAGAGAGTGGTCAGAGAGAAAATGTCAGGGAGGGACGGAGGACTTTTCACACAGGGAGTGAAACCAAATTGGAAATTAGAAAGAAAAAAAATGTAAAAGCCGGGAACTCGGAGGGAGTGGAAGATTGAGCAAAAGATATCTGGAGATCTCATGTAATGATAACAAAGAAGCCTTAAAATAAAAACGCTTGAGACCAAGAGACTTTGGGTTAGTGGGGTTGAGGCTAACCAGGTTCACACTTCACAACAAGATCATCTGCAGAATCGCATGGCTCCGGCCATGCCTGAGAACAGAGTGGTTCACAGAAGAGGCATTATAAACTTCCTCTCAAATTACCAGAAGAGGGTGGAGAGGCGAGGGTGCATCCCTTTAAAAACACAGTTTCACAAACACCCAGAGAAGGAGGGAGGGCGGCCTCTTTTATTAACAGCTCTTTCATTCTCAGGCATTAAAGAAAACAATAATACATACATACATACATATATATAAAAAATCTGAGAAGCGGTGGGCGGTGGAAAAGTAACGAGAAGACAGGACGGGAAAGATTTGTCTCTGTGTTGGAGGGGTTCCCCCTCGGTGGTTATGGTAGTCATACGGTCTCATTTTCACTTCGTTTACAGCTTCGTGGCTATTAGTAGGAATGCCCACCATCTCAAACAACAACCTGCGTCCGGCGATCGTGGCTGCAGCGCTGTTCACGGGGTTATTAAACAGACAGAAGGCATTTGAATGCATTCAGTATACAAATGAGATTCGTATATTGCGCATTATTTTTAATGGAGTATCTTAAAATAACAATATCATCTTTTTGTAGGTGCTGTGGATTTTATTGTTGATTTTATTGTCTATCTCCATCTTGTGGATGGGTGATGGGTGGATCAGATAAGTGCAGCTGAAAGTCCAGTGCATCTGCACATGGTATGACAGAAAATGGTTTAAATGGTTTTAAATTCAATTTCCTTATAATATGACATGTCATAAACAGACTAAATAGCTTAGTATGTAATTTCTTGTTCAAATATAGATTCCCGGACCTTTAAAAACCCTCTGTATTTGCAGTCACTTTTAGTTCACTGTGAACCTGCAGTGCCTCACCAGTAGATAAAAGCTGATGAAGTACTAGAAGGCCTATTATGAACGGAACAACCCATACAGAGTGTTAAGTGGACCAGGACTAACGAGGAACTGTGTGGAACGAATGTCCACGACCAGGACATTCCCACAAGACACAGGGCTCTTTCAAAATTCAAGATTCAAGATTGGTTTATTACGAGTACAACAGTATACACAGTATACTGTGTGTTGAAATATGTTTCACACAGACCCCCCAACCCCACATAGTGCAATCATAAAAGAAAAATATATATTTATATACACACTAAAGTAAAACTATGCCAACTAAAACTTAAATACTGTACAGGTCATCGCTATAAGAGAAAAGTAAAACTTTTCTGTACAATCAACAGGTCAAACAGGACATAACTGGACAACATCATGTAGGATGCTTGTGAGTGGACATGTTGGATATTTCAAACAGGACACACAAGACAAGACAAACATGTGCATAAAGAGCTGAGATGTGCCGCTGCGATGGCTTCCACTGGAAAGAATGAGGTGATGTCACAAAAAACAGAAAATGGAGAATTTGTCCAATGTTCCACTCAGTCAGCGCACCGCTGCTCTTTTAAATCTGCCGCTCGTGTGTGCCACACACTGTCACACTGCATCGAGTTTTACTGGTACAAATAGAAGTGCTCAGAAGCTGAACTGGACACAAACGGCCCAGACGCTGGACTGGTGTTAACAGCCTGTTGGTGGCCGGCGGGTTTTAATTTTACAACCGTTATTTCTGCATTTGATCAATATCACACAGAGTCTGGCTATTCTCGTGTCTAATAAAAGCTCTAAAACCTGTTTGGGCCTTGGCGCTTGTTCAGTTGATCTCACAATAACTTTTTCTGGTAAACCAACCTTCCCACAATGCCTCGGTCAACTGAGGCTTAGCGACATGCAGCAGTTGGTGCCCTGGAGTTGCCTGGTATGGATGTGCACCATCAGCTGTAATTAGCGTCAACCACCCAATTATGGACACTAAAAACTGTGAAAATGTCGCCATGAAGCACTGGTTTCAAATGACACGTTCTTCACGTCTACGAAAAATCTCTGACTTTACTGAGAAGGTCATTTATGACTCAGGACAGATGGACTGGAGGATGGACTGTGGGAGAAAGCACAAGATAATTGGCATGTCCCAAAATAAACCTCTTTACCCTAAATTTCCAAAAGGACAGATAATGTGGGACGTTGCCGATTCTGACGACCGTGCTGAACAGACCTGGATTTGCCTTTTTTTAATGGTCACCAGCATAGGTCAGCACTAAAACATCCTATCAGCGGGAGAGTGGAAAATGCCTCGGTTGATTAAATACCTCCAGAATGAATTCAGTCGTGGACATTTGTAAGCTCAATCACCGCCTCGCTGTTGCCCCTGAAGCAACAACATCTGTCTGCTCCGAGGCTTATTTTCTGTCACCGTGAGCCATAAAATTCCCCATTACCCAGACTTCTGTCAACCTGACAAAAAAAATATCTGGGAAAATGTGACTTATTACCTAAACAAATCTGATTTGCAGGCTTTTACGTATGCATCAGGTTATTTGGCCCGTGGACTGACGTCCTTTCTGTCACAATTCATCCGCCGTCATGACGCTCTCGCTCCCTTTTCATATGCGAGGCTCTGTTGGCCTGTTTATGTTCCCTGGACCAGAAGGGCCACTCCTGTTGAATGACTAACTTTCCGAGATCACAGGGGTGGTGGACATGTTTCTCATTTTCTCCTCTCCCCTTTTCTCTCTCTCTCCCCCCCTCACGCTTCGGTCCAAATCAAGAGAGTCGCACACGGTAAAATAAAAAAACGGGGGCAAGTCCAAAGCATACGTATAAACAGCTTCTTTGCTTAAGCACGACTCATGAAAAACTCCTGACTTCCACACAATTGTCCTTTGTGTCGCTTGTTTATTCACTCGGCAGGATCTGGAGTGGCACGGTCAGACATGGAGCGGGCGGGGTGAGAAAAAAAAAAAATCAAATGAACGTGGAGGTTTAGTAGGAGAACATCCCTTAGCAATGATGCAATAGGATGCATGTTAAATGCAATCACCATAGGCACTGCATATTACTCCACTGGTCTAATGCATTCAGGAAGTGACCTTTACCACCGAACACAAATATGTACGTTTTCAATTCAGTGCAATGCGAAATGCTTTATTCTTTGAAATAGGACTGTGCAAACAGGACATATGCAATTAGTAAGTAATAATACCCTTTTCTCATTCTTTCTACATCAGTGCAGAAAGAATGAGGAAGAAGGATTCAGCCGCCCTAATGAGTTCACGAAATAGGAGCTGGTGGTGATGACAGCCAGCATGTCTGCGGAGTTTACAACTTCACTGGCGTCCCATGCACAGGCGTACAGCTGGCGTAACATGCATGACTTCGGTGCGCCTTATTGTAAAAAAAAAAGGGTTTTCTTTTGCTCTTGCCACCTACTTAGCTTTCAAAATTTTGCTTAATTTTCTCCGCCAGTGTAAAGAAAACCATGACTTTATACTTGCGGTGAGCAATAGCTGGAAGCATGCGGCAGCAGTGGGTGGGTTGCATGGGAAAATGACCATACCCAGCATCTCACAACATGCACCGTTTAGCAGGCCCAAGATTATTTATGTAAGAAACATTCTTTTTACGGCCTGTCATGGCTCCTCGTCATTTAGGAGACCATGTGTTACTTTGCACAATAATTCAACATCCTGGTTACAACGGCAGAAATGTAAAAAAAAAAAAAATGAAATACTCTTCCTCAAATCGCAGGTTAAATTGGACCCTTTTTAAAGTGCCTGTGTGTAGCCGGTATCTATTCAGGCCAGAGTGAATTCAGAACTATATTAGGAAAGTGCCGAGCATCTACGGTATACAGGCACTTGTGCAAAATGTCAAACAGTCCCAAGCAGAAGAAATCAAGAGCACAACAGGGATTCGGCCATCAGAGCCACTGCAACGCTGCCAGGCGAAATTACGAGCCAGTGAAAAGTGAACATCCGAGACTGAAAGATGCCCCGCAGCGCAGAATAAAGCCAGTGTGTCTTACCTGTTGTTCTTTTGATCATCCAGGCTTTGAGAGCTCCTGTGCCCGAGTAATAGAGAGCTGTATTCTCTGCAGGCTGAGTGAGTGTGTGTGTGTGTGTGTGTGTGTGTGTGTGTGTGTGTGCGCGCGCGCGAATTAAGAGTCCACCGTGTTGTCTGGGGATGGAGGGAGGGGGTAGAAATTAAATACATGCACTTGTACGGCCGCTGTTAAAAAATAAAAGAAAAACTCTGCCTTTCCCACACACGGGTTGCTTCTATCCCAGCTGAGACACTTCTGTAACCTCGGTAGCCTGAGCCAGCGAACGCTGAACAGAGGAAAAGGAAGAAAAAAAAAAAAACCTGAGCAAAAGTCAGAGAGAGAGAGAGAGAGAGAGAGAGAGAGAGAGAAAGTTGGTGTCTCGGTACAGCTGAAGGCAGTCTCACACAATGGCAGGAACTGTACCAGGACGCCAAGTCTCAAAATATAAATAACAAAACAAAATGCGTCTCTGCAGCAATTCTCAAAATACACAGCACAGCATGGGATTTATGGAGGACGCTGCGCCGCTGGACGCTTATACCTTCACACAAGGGAGGCTTTCTTGCCACCGTCTAATTGCATACACAAGGAGCCATATTTCACATGGGTAATTAAATTTCAGGACCCACGATTTTTTCTTCTTGGTGCAGTAGAACGAAGAATGAATGGAGAATGGAATGAGAGCGAGAGGAACGAACGTGCAACGGGGGTGCCAGCTTTCAGAATGACGCCGTTTGGGGGGGGCTGTTGAGACCATCGCCGTAACCTTTCCACTTCCTGTCAAAGACCTCATTTTGTTCCCAAAACCTGTAGAGAAAAGTACAGCACTGGATGGTTCCTGTTACAAAATGTTGCCCTGATGCTGTGTGAAGTTTAGACATCAAGCACAGTTTGGTGTTATGATGTAAACTGTGCATGGGGAGTGTTTGCTAATGTCACGAGTTTGTCTTCGTATGATCTAGAAATGACTGCTTGTATCTGTGTGTTGGAGAGAAAGAACTAACTACCCAATCAGTTCCTTTAGTTGTATTAGTGTTTTTTTTAATAAACAAAAGCTGTCCCATCGATAAAGCCCAATGCAAAGTCTCTTACCTTCCTCCTGAATATTCTTTGGCCATAATACACTTTAAAATACACACTGTAAAATCTGAGCACTTTAATTCTTGTGAATGTGACCATCCCCTCAACTCCCCGTCACCCTCCAAAATAGCTGAATTGTCAAACACATTGCAATTGCACTTTATGTGCACCTATGGTATTATTTATGTAGTCCTTGTATCTTTCTGCATGTAAGATTTTGCCTTTTTTGTATATAGTTGTTGTTTTATACTGGTGTGTTTGAGATACACAATCTACCGGAATCAAACTCCTTGTATCTGTTCGCTCACATACTGGGCCAATGAATGCAATTCCGATTTACAACCACTCCCAATCCAATGGGTCTTACATGGCATCTCCAGAATACATCCCCTTTGGTTCTAGCCCACTGTTGGGTGGTGGCCGTCAAACATTTGACCGTTTACATTTATCCATTTATTCTAAGTGACTTGTGATCATTAATTACATGATGAATACCTGGATGGTTTAATGATGACAACTGAATTTGTAAAAATGTGGATTGACTTGGTTAGCAGATCAATTGCCTGGCATGATTGTATCGCTAATAACAGGGGATTCTGTATAACCAGGCTCCCAGCTACAGCTAATAAACACTTTTTTGGAGTAAATTTCACTTAATCCATAAGAACACAAAAGTCACAGGTTCAAACCCCACTAACTACACTGTGTCCCTGAGCAAGACCCTTAGCCTTGAGTGTTTTAAATGGCACCAGTAAAGTACAGCCAGCACGAATTGAGTTCGTGTTTTGGATTTTTGGCACTTGCCGCGTTAGTGAGCCGACGCTGTTTCAGGAGAGCGATAGGAGAGGTAGCGAGACGCTGAGGAAATGAAGCTTCTGGCTAACTTTGTCTGCGGTGTGGTCTAGTTGGCCGCGTTCCTCCAATAACCACACCAAATTCCACTCAGCCCTTTATGGCAACAAACCTACAAAAGGCAACCCATGATTTCGGGCCATAACCACCTCTTACCCACTTCAAAAAACGACATGTATCTGTGTAGTCGATCTTAAAATAAAATTCCCAGGGACCGACGTCTTAAGTCTGCATCATTGTTCCGTGCCCTTTAGACAAGTCGGTGTTGGAGAGGCCACAGCTGATGGCAGTTCTGCTAAATATTTCTCAATACGACAACATTATCTATACACACTCAATGCTAAATGGCATATTTAGCCAAACAGCTTTTTGAATAAGGACTCATTTTGAAACAAATGGCCAGAGACAGCCATCCAACAACTTCTCTGAACAATGTCTGCTGGCCCGTATTTTCATGCTCAATCTACTTTCACTTTTATAAACGTGACAGTCAGCCGTTCTATCTCTTTGTTGTCATTTAGTACCTTTTTTTGTTTTGTACGGGAAAATCAATAGGGGCGGCCATTTTCCAAGTAATCCTAATCTGTGGGCAAAGATTATTAGGACATTTGCAGTTTAATGATGTAAAAATATCCACCCTACTTCCAGACAAAAACTTCCTTGCTAAGGGAGCAACTGACCACTTTAAAATAAGTGCCTTATGGTTTCTATGGCGGCCATTCCATGTCCATGTTGAATTTCAGCACCAAATCAAATTAGTTGATCAGATCAACCAGCTCTCACCAAACAAGGAAAGTTTTGAAACCGCTGACTTGGACTTAACCCTCCTGTTTCATCCTAACAGGACAAGACCGTTCAAGAGAAAATGTTGCTGCCGTCTCTTCATTTTTTCCGATTCTAAAATTAGACACTTGCATTTTAGAAAAAGTCCCAATTTGCTCAAAACAGTTGACTAATAGAGCATAAGTCAGTAATCTCACATACTGTATGACACAATCAAACTCAATAATGTGTCTACTGAAGTTGCTTCAGTACTTCATACTTTCATACTTTTTAAAGTGTCTTATAAGAAACCTTAAGTTGCAGGAATATGGCCACTTTAATTGAATTTAGTTGAATACACACTGCTGGCCAACACAGAAAGGAGGAGTTCAACTGCTGTTGGGAAAAATAGGAAGGAAAAAAGCAACAATTCGATACACATTTGTCCTGCATTATCACTTGGTCTTGTGCTGGTCTTGCATTCTCGGGGAAATATTTCTCATTCATTCCCAGATGTTTTTCCTTTCTTTTCACAGGAAGTGGAGACAGACATAGAGACCTTTAAAGGGCCAACAAGAAAAATAGTCATGCAACAGTATTTATGGTGTAAAAAGGCCATGAGTCGAAATCAGATATGTTTACTAATCTGTCTGAGACTAATGAATGGACCGAGTTGGACCAAATGGTCAAAGTAGCTTCATTACTTTGTGTGTATGCATGTATGTGCATGTCTGTTCCCTTACATACTCAGCTGTTAGCACCTTAATGGTGAACATACTCAATCTACAGATAATTTGCACACATACACACACATAGACTCGCAGGCAATATGTTTTTGGCAGAAAGTCCTTCTTTTCGGGAGGAAATCATGGAAGGGGAAGAGAGATGTCAGCGCTATTGTGAAGCCCGAGTGGGAGGAACACACCAACACAGAAGCTTCTGGAATCATCTGGAAATCTGCAGTTAACCAAGGCCATTACAGGATCCAGTGGATGAAGAGGTGGAGGATGAAGAGGTGGAGGAATGACGAAATATTGGAGAAGCAGATGAGAAAGTGGGGTGTAATCTGATCACATGCACATGCAGAGCCAACCACAGATGCACGCAGCATGTATACCTCAAGCTACCTATAGTCGATTCTGCAGAGATGGCTCAGGCAAAATAATGAATTCAACACTCATAGGCATGCACATGTTATAATACATACAAGCACTGACAGTTCACCATACATTCCTAAATAAATGTGAGTTTTTCTGGAATCCTTTTCACAAATAGTACAAGATTTTTGGTGTATTTTGTAACTGTCGTACTATAATTATGGTTTTTATGCTTGTGTTTTATAAACCCTCACTTGTGGAGTGCTTATGCCTGGCATGTGTACAATGGAAATAAAGCCACTTTACACAATTTACACTGTCCACTAGTACCACAGTAGTAGTGGTGTTTAAAATGTTTGAAACCAAAAAAAAAGGTTAAGTACAGTCCAAAACCCATTTAGATGGGATGTTGCTCCTGGATAATGTAGTAGTGGGCTAGCAGGACGCTTGTGACGCACTGAACCGCATAGCTGGATGCTCCTACAGGAACCCCCATCTCGCAGGACACAAAAACAGGAAGAACTGGACGATAAGGGCCTTAGAACTGGGGCAGGAGTCCAAGCTGCCGCTCGCGGCGATCCCCCCTCCTCCACTGCCAGCACACACACGTCCGTCTAACGCCAGATTCAACAGAAATCTCTGTTTTTCATCATGCCGTGAGTCATTTCTTTAGCTGTGCTTGGGGAATTTTAGTATGTTAGACAAAAAAAAAAAAAAAAAAAAACATCACCCACAGTGTGGATTTTCCCAAATGTAAGTGACCAGGAAAACGGACTGCTCCATCTCATTTTAATCTGCTTAATGGCCACATTTTGATATGTTCAGCTCATTTGTGACACATTGCTCTGTATCCGACGCAGTAAATAAAGCAGCAAGTCGTGGGGCTGAAAACAGATTTAGTGAGTGTGTGCCTGGGAAGGAAATGAATGTTGGTTTTCCTGTCAGGTCACCGAAACACTTTAGCTCGCCCCACGCCGGTTCCGTTAGTTAACGCGAAGCTTGTCTTTGTGAGGGACTCTGCGTTTGCCATGTTGGTTCGTGTACGAGCGTTTGCGTGTTGGAGAAAGGAAGAAAGTCAGAAAGAGAGGGAGGTAGCGAGAGAAAAACACTTCACCAGGGACAGGAAGTGTATAGAGGATTTCCTGCTCGGTCAGTAACCAAATTTAGCCAGACAAAACACATGCTAATTACTTCAGTGCGATGTGCACACCTATATGTGTGTGCGCCGCTGTGCGTGGGAGGCAGGGAGGGAAACGTTTTGGGGGAAACTAGATAATGGAATTCCCACAAGGTATCCAAACAGCAGAGCGAAGGGAAGTAAAGGAAGGTGAAAAGAATGAGGGAGAGAATGCGCTGCCTGTTCCAGCGGTTCCAGTGTTAATTAACTCCAGAAAGGCCATCCTCCCTGTTGCTCTCTGGTTGGGATGAAGCTATAAATAGACCGAGCATGGAGAGGCACGAGGGGGCAGGGGGGTTCCGAAGGGGAGGGAGTGGATATCACAGCAATGGACCTAGAAAAATAGCTTAAGGGAATTGTGTGTGTGTGTGTGTGCATGCATGCACATGCAGCTGTTGTCTGTCTATCAGAACTTATAACCCTCTGGACACCCTAACTAATAACACACAAGACCAACCACATAGATGGGTTTTAATGCATGTGCACACACACAGAGAAATGCATAAGTGCACAAACACACACTAATGCACAAATATATGCACAAGTAAACATGCACAGTTGCACAATTATCTATTTGTTGGAATATAAACACACTGCTGCATAGATTCCTCAGTACACACACACACTTTCTCTCTTCTTTCTCCACTACTCTCTCACACACCCACCCACACACACACACACACACACACACACACAACAGGAAATAGAGTAATAGGTCCCTGACTTCCAGAACTCCAAAAAATGTGAACCATGAGGAGAAGAAACAGCTGGAGAGAGAGAAAGAGAGATGGGTGGAGTGAGCGAGTGGGGGAAGAAAAGGGGAGAATGGACTCCTAAACAACACTCACAAGTTCCAAAAAGTAATCAGCAGTGTTGTGGAAACCCTAAAACCAGGGAGAGAAACATTCATCGTATCCGGGGCCTGAAATAATCAGCAAAAGTAAATTTAACTCGATAAAGGATTTCAGAAAAAAAAAAAGTCCAGTGCTGACTTATGATTTTGCATTGCACATCACAAGACACAAGATATGAGACACTCATGCATTATACAACAAAGGGAACAAAAGTGGACAAAACACTCATAATCAACTCATGACAATTCAAATTAAATGATTCAGGAGATTCTTTAAGAATATGATTTATACGTGAACATATAGATAGCATTGGAGAAAAAATATCTGACCAAAAAATATTTACCCTGAAGAAAACCTGTGTTGACAGTCTTCTTGTGAAACTACATGAATATTGTGGTTTAGTCTATTAGTGAAAGTGAAGTGGTTGTCATTGTGAAACACTGCAGGTTACAGTGTAACCATCACCCTTGATGAGCAGTGAGAAGTGAAGTGATTGTCACATGTGATACACAGCAGCACAGCACACGGTGCACACAGTGAAATTTGTCCTCTGCATTTAACCCATCACCCTCAGTGAGCAGTGGGCAGCCATGACAGGCGCCCGGGGAGCAGTGTGTGGGGACGGTGCTTTGCTCAGTGGCACCTCAGTGGCACCTTGGAGGATCGGGATTCGAACCAGTAACCTTCTGATTACGGGGCCGCTTCCTTAACCACTAGGCCACCACTGCCCCTGAGTGGGCAGCAATGTCAGGCGCCCGGGGAGCAGTGTTTGGGGACGGTGCTTTGCTCAGTGGCACCTTGGCAGTTTGGGATTTGAACCGGCAACCTTTTTGGTTGGGGCCCATTTTCTTACCCGCAATGCCACCACCACCCCCATCCAACCACCTGTCTAACAGACAAAATGGACTCCACAAGACCCCGCAACAGATCAGAGGCTGCAGAGTTAAGTCAGCAAGTTATATAGTTCTCAGTAAGCTGCATTTCCCAGATCATCCCACAGATGCTTGATCAGATTGAGATCTTGGGAATTTGGAGGTCAAGTCAACACTTTGACCTCACTGTCATGTTCCTCGAACCACCCCTGAACGACCTATGCAGTGTTGGAGAGTGCATGATCCAGCTGAAATAAGCCATGAAGGGGTACTGGTACAATCAGTAGGTTCACATCAGTAGATCCACAAAGGTCATCCAGAAGAACACTGGCCAGAGCATCGCTGTCTTTGATTCTTTTCCATATCTTCCCCAGAGAATTAATGCACACACACCCAGCATTAACAAGAAATAGCACTGCAAGAAGACATAACTCTTTCTTTTGAACTCCACCATTTTAACACATTTCTGTCTCCCACTGCCCTGATGCTTGACCTGTTTGATTAAAGTGTCAACTAAATGAACATAATGTAATGTAATATAATCACATTAAATCACAACAATGTGACAAGAAATAGCCTCCTGACCTCTCCCAGGTCAGGACTGTTTTGGCGTCACAATATTAAGTAGGCCCATCCCATTTGTAATAATAAACATGACACAATCCTTTTCTGTCACAAGATTAAAAAATGTGTGATGAAGTGTGATATCGACCCTTGAGGATATATGAACTGGTTCGTCTGAAATTCAATTTAGAACAGAATCATATGACTGGGCATTTTGATATATGAAGATAAACAAAAAGAGTCTGCCTGTTGTGTTAAATGGGCCTTTTTACAATATGCAACAAAAATTATATTGTTTGGTTTGAACACGTTTTCACTGTCGAACTGATCTTTAACATAATGGAGCATTCAGTTATTTATCATGTGACAGAGAGCATGGATTTGGCCTGTTCGTACAGATCATTGGAATAATAATATTAATAGTAATAATAATGAAAAAACATTTATTGCTGAAAAATACAAAACATCCATTGCATCTATTGCAGAAAAAAGGAACAATTTGCAAAGGAATGTAAATGACGTTTAAGTCATTTTAGACTATCAATTAACAAATATACATAAAAATACTATAATTAAATATATACTGTATAGTACCATCTTATCTAAAACTTTTCTGTCTCTCCTATTCCACTTTTTGATTAAACACATTTCATATTTGTACTGTGTACACCTACTGAACTGAAAGCAGCTGAATTAGGGTAGAATGCATTTTGAAAGAGAGACAAAGCACAGTATAACCTGGCAGAACGGTTTGTGTGTTATTTGTGTGGTGTGTGTTTCTGTGTGTGTGTGTGTGTGTGTGTGTGGAGGATATAGGGTAGACTGTCAGGTAGCACCTGTATGTGGTTTCAGGCTCTTATATCTCAACACTGCAGAGGCAATAGCATGTAACACGCACTCTTCTTGGAAACAGCAGGGAGCTCTTTACCTCAGAGGTCTTCCAGCAGAAATACAATCGCTTCTAACCAAGGTACGGGCCGTGGGAGGACGCAGCTAGCATGTATTTTTTCCCACCTGGATGCTTTAGCATTAGTGCCGCAGCCAACCACCCTGCTCTGGACTATGGATATAGAAGGAAAAGATTGCACAAGCACTTTGCATGCACTTTTCCTGCTCTGGCCACCTCCACCCTGTGAAGTCATGACATCCATGTGCATGCATGTCCAAAATAAGTAGATGCACTTTAAGGACACAGAGATTGAGTGAGAGAGTTCGGCCCTTTGCAGATGGGACTGCCGAGTTGGCGATGTCATACGAATTCATGTGCGAGTGTGTGTGTGTCGGTGTGTGCATGTGGTGAGTGTGGTTCGAGGGAGGGGGGAGAGCAGGGGGGCAACACACCTGCATCGTCCCAGAACCCATACGCGCTCGTCTCAGACGCAAACATCATGCTCCCAACTCCTTCCTTTCTTCTCTCACTGTGCTGTATTCACAGTCACCTGACTCTCTGGCAGATCAAGTGACATTAACTTACTTTACTTCGCTCTACAAAAACGACGAGAGGCCTTAGGCTGCCTGTTTTTAATTGACTTGTTAAATATTTCACTTTGAGCATTTCATTGGTCCCTTAAGCAGAGATTAATTTAAGTGCAAAAACTGTATATTTACTTTGCTGCTAACCATTTTTAATATGAATATCTGTACTTTACACACCTTACATTTTCAAAACAAGCTCGATGCTCCAGTTTCACTTAATTTGAGTAACGCTGTCTATTGGAGGGTAATTTTTAGACTTCAAGACCATTTAGATGGGGCATGAGAGGAAACCTTTAAAACAAAGAAATGTGAATCCTACTGGTGTGTCAGTCTTTGCACATGCCGCAAGACAAGGCACCTGTGTTAATGTAACACATTTAGGCCTTGAAGCATTGGCATGTATAACGCAGTCAATGGCAACTAGAGCTTCTTCCCTTTCGCAACAATCCTCTCTCTATTGTTATTATCTTGTGCTCTGTGTAATGTTTTTGCATCCTGAATATATTAATCAGCTATTAAATAAAGTTTCTACTGCAACACAGCTTTGTAAATGGGACATTATGTCCAGTTTGCTTTGCCCACAAATGGCTGTTCTGGCCTTCACTTGGCAGCATTTCAGATTTTTACATTTAAATATATATATGAACTTAAATTTAAACACTTGTGTAGAATGTGTGAATTTTCACCGTCTCCCACCCCCGATTTTTTGAGCATCATAACATGATGCAGTGATGGTGACAAGACCACCTATTTTGAGTGCAAGTTTCTATTGATGTTCAGTAAAAATGGTCATCAACCCATGCAATACTTAAAAGTAGATATGTACAGTAGATATGTACAGTACAGGCCAAAAGTTTGGACACACCTTCTCATTTAATGTGTTTTCTTTATTTTCATGACCATTTACGTTGGTAGATTTTCACTGAAGGCATCAAAACTATGAATGAACACATGTGGAGTTATGTACTTAACAAAAAAAGGTGAAATAACTGAAAATATGTTTTATATTCTAGTTTCTTCAAAATAGCCGCCCTTTTCTCTGATTACTGCTTTGCACACTCTTGGTATTCTCTCAATGAGCTTCAAGAGGTCGTCACCTGAAATGGTTTTCCAACAGTCTTGAAGGAGTTCCCAGAGGTGTTTAGCACTTGTTGGCCCCTTTACCTTCACTCTGCGGTCCAGCTCACCCCAAACCATCTCGATTGGGTTCAAGTCTGGTGACTGTGAAGGCCAGGTCATCTGCCGCAGCACTCCATCACTCTCCTTCTTGGTCAAATAGCCCTTTGGCCCTTATGTATGTATGTCTTATTTTTAATGTTAATAATAATAATAATAGTGATAATATTATTGTTATTATAGCATAGTAGTAAGCGAATGATAGGAACAAAGATAGTTATTTAATGTTGAACAATAGAATTTTATCTCTGAAGCCTCCTGCAGAGAAGATATTCTTGTGGACTCTGATGCCAAAACTGATAATTCCAATTGAAATCATGTAGAGAAGTATTTAATTCTAAGTAATATTAATATTGTAACATAATCTCATAAAGGTCTTCAGAGGTTATCATCCCACAGAATGAATATTTTGGGGCGACTTGTGGGCCTTTGGAGGTACACAAGCCTGCCTTGAGACCTGGAATGCTTTCACTCCCATTCCCATGTGCAATGACACACAAAGTCACGTCATGGTTGCACCTTTCGCTTAAACTTTTTCTTACTCAGAAACAAACACAAACATACAAACACAAACCTTGCTGTTCCTTTATTGAGGAGATTGTACATGCTCTGCCTGTGTGCATGCCACAATCTCTTTATCTTTGTCTTCATTGGTCTCTTTACTCTTACATTTCCTTTTAAGTCTCTTATTTAACTAGGTCGCTGTGTGACCACAGGCCTTTAAAAATGCTTTCTACCTTTCTCTTTCTCTTTCCCTGCAGCACACACACAGACATAAAAAAAAAAAACGGCCCAGGTGTCCACAGCTGTGAAGGCGGGCAAGCCTATGTGGCTTTTCTCAGAAACAGCTTTTATGCTTCTCTCCGTGCAAACTCTCTTGCGTCTTGTGCCACCGGACACCCGGCAGACTGTCTCACAAACCCAGATGCACAGGTGCAGGTCACCACCACAACACGGCCATGCAGAGAGAGCTTAGCTTGTACTCATGTAGTTCCGAGGCCAGATCACCATTAAAGTGCGACCAGTGCATGCAAACAAAAACCAAACAAACCCAGGGGTTTCCCCTCCCAAAAATTCAGAGCACATATACCCCACCATCCAAAAAAACCCTGCAGGTACAGGTAACGTCTGTAATTACTGCACTTCTCTGACTGCCCTTTGACTTCTAATTGCTGAAGTCTTGAGGCTAGAGTTGCTACTCTACAAGTCAAAAATGGTCCCTGGGGGCAGGTGGGGAACTTGCACAGATAGACCTCAGGTGGCCTTTTGACCTCTGAATTGATACATGTGCATTTTACAAGATTTTTACCCAAAAAAACCTTTACACCATCTGGATAAGGAATAAGATTTCAAAGAGTGATGCGTGATTCATAATGATGCAAATAATCTAGGCCCTGTCCACATGAGAACGTCTGATCTGGCTCCACACAGGGGACCCTGATCCGTTATTTTACTAAAACGGGTTCCAGAGTGATTAGTGTGGACAGCAACATTTTGTGAAAAAACTGACGTATCAGCCCAACCTCGTATAACCCCAAACGTGTCGTACATACAATAAAAAAACCTCATAAAGCAACTACAATAAATCCTCTCTACAGTGCACATTCCTAATAAAAAGACAAGAGAACAACAACATGTTTAACTCACCGCTGAGGTGAACTAGATGCCAAACAAGGAGAGCTGGGAGTTACAGATCCACTTACAAGATTCAAGACTCAAGATTGGTTTATTGTCAGTATACACAGTATACCGTGTGTTGAAATAATGTTTCACACAGACCGCCCCCATAGTGCAATCATAAAAGAAAAATATATATGTATATAAACTATGCTAACTAAAACTAAAACCTAAATACTGTACAGTATCTCTAAAGGAGAAAAGTAAAACTTTTCTGTACAATGAACAGGTCGAACAGGACATAACTGGACAACACCATGTAGGATGCTTGTTAGTGGAAATGTTGCATATTTCAAACAGGACACACAAGACAAGACAAACGTGTGAAAAATGTGCAAGAATGTGCAAAAAGAGCAGAAATGTGCAAAGATCAGGTGCATAAAGCTGGAAGTGTATAGTTGTTGAGTTTATCAGTTTTTGGTGATGCCAGTGTATTGAGAGCTCTGACTGCTTGGGGGAAGTTGTCTGGCAGTTACAGTTCTGCAGAACCGTCTGCCAGACGGTAGGAGGGGGAACAGGGCATGTGAGGGGTGGTGAGACTCCTTCCTTATGTTCCGAGCACGACGGATGAGGTGTTTCTCGTAGAGCTGGGAGATGGGTAGAAGTGGAACCCAGATGATGCGCTCTGCTGTCTTCACTGTCCGCTGCAGGGCCTTCTGCTCAGCGACAGTGCAGTTCGCGTACCAGGCGGTGATGTAGCAGCAGCGAACACTCTCAATGGTCCCTCGGCAGAACGATGTGAGGATGGGAGGAGGGAGGTTGGCCTTCTTCAGCTTCCTGAGGAAGTACAGACGTTGCTGGGCAGGAGGCGGTGGAGGTGGTGTTGAGGCTCCAGGAGAGTAGCACCAAACACAACACGTTGGCGATTTATTTCTTGAAGCACTGGGTCCGAGAATATCTCTCTCTCCTGAAATGCACAACAGATGCATTTTTATTATTCAGTGAACATACTCCTGCCACTCTTTCCTGGAGTTGACAGCCATATAATAACAATAATATTAAGCCTTAAACCTTGTGAGCCAGCCATGTGTGCAGCATGACACTAACTTCTCACACATGATGGATGGGTGGGGAATTAAGAAACAGCATTTTTTTTTTTGGCCACTTACTACCATTGTGTCCCTGAGCAAGACCATGAGTTGCTCCAGGGCGACTTTCCCTTGTTGTTCTGGATAAGCGCGGCTGCTCAATGTAGGTAGTTTGGTGGTACGTGTCAGGAATGCAGGACCCAGTCTTCCCCAGCAGATCATTGCCAAAATCGTCACATGCTGCCTTCCCTTCTTCCCAGAGCGCTTCCTTGTATCATGTCTAGTTCAGCAATGCACATGGACTGAACATCTTCCATCAGACTGGGTCACCTTCTTCCATGACCAGGTTCTGACGCTCACACGCCTATTTTTTGGCAGAAGATACAGGGCAACACAGGTCAAAACGTGATAAAGTTCACCTGGTTGATATAATAGTGAACTGTCCAGCACGGCAGAATTCTTTTTTTTGTGATTCAGTGGTCAGTCAGTTGTCCTATGTGCGCCCTATTCATCTTACAGCGATGACTAAATGCAGTGGAGTGAACCTGGATTTCAGTGCCAGAACCAAACCACTCTGTGGGAGAAATTCACTCAAATAGACTCCCAGCTGTAACCAAGTTCTAACTCATCAGGCATGAGAACTTCAGTACCCAAAATCTGTAATTTACCCTTGATTCTATGCTGCGACGCACTGCAATAAACTGTGGGGGGGGAAATATCCCATCCTTTTTATAGCCACTATGCAAGCAAACAACACTGAACTAAATTTGGAAGGGAGAATGAGGCCACAGTGAGCACAATGGTTTATTATAGCTGAGGTTTACAGCAAATGCAGTGCAGATTTAGATCATAACTAAAGAATTCGACATATTTTCCACTCGTCTTCTTCCAGTCGTTATTTCGTACATGATCTTTACACCTCACCTCGCCCGGTTGTGCATGTGTTCCAGGCTCCATGTGTTTGCAGTATTACAGTGCAGCAACAAAAACCGCTGTGCAACTGCTTATATCATCCTTTCATACCGTAACTAGCTCACAGTTTACATAAGCACCTTAGTAAATACAGCCGCAGGTGGCTATATGGCCAGGTTAACTGCTTAGGCAACAGGGTCTATGAACATGTGTCACTTTGCTATCATGAATGGCGGAAATATTACATAACATAACACCACATTTTATGGCTCTAGGACATTTACCTTTTGGGGTTTTTTTGGGGCCCTTCTTGGATGATTATATTGCCTGGTATAAATTACACAGATCATTTTCGTCTACATGGCCCCAAGACGGCAAATACCAATTTTTGTGGCATGTCTTTGAAGGAGTCTTTCTATTTATGCAAAATACCTAAAAAACGTTTAAAAAAAAGCAACCGATATGGGGAAAACTAATTTACTGTTCATGACTCCTGGATCAAAACACTGCACTGACCTTAGGGTGGCCTGTAGAGGGTATGTTGCTTTGTTTGGATTTATGGCTTTAAAAAATTCTAACAAATACAAATGATTCCATGCTTGGACCCCCAAATGTCTAACAACTACAATAGGGTTGCCCTGTGTTCACACTCAAATACTTAGATACAAAATACTTAGATACAAATACTTAGGGGTGGTAGTAGCCTAGTGGGTAACACACTCACCTATGAACCAGAAGACCCAGGTTCAAATCACACTCTCTACCATCGTGTCCCTGAGCAAGACACTTAACCCTAAGTTGCTCCGGGGGGGGACTTTCCCTGTAACTACTGATTGTAAGTCGCTCTGGATAAGGGCATCTGATGAATGCCGTAAATGTAAATGTACTTAGATGGACAGCAGTATTTGTGTTGGGCACTTGGCCAGTCTTTGTGCAAATCAGTTTCTGCACACTGATGACTGATGCTGTTCATGCCACGTAGGCCAAAGGGTCAAAAATCACAAAAAAAAAATCAGGAAATATTTTGGCTGCGACTGTTGTCTTTCTAACACTATTTGTCTGCTGGGATCCCCACCCAGCAACGCATGCACGCGGATGTGCACGCGCGCACACACACACACACACACACACACACACACACACACACACACACACACACAATGCATCCTTTTCCTCCTTCTCCTGGCCTCCAACTCCAACTTGGAAAGTAAGAGCCCAATAAGGAGGAAGTCTAGCTGTTTTTCTTTCCTTTCTTTGAAACAATGTGGGGCAAGAGGGAGATTAAGGAGGAGGGGTGGTGAGAGCCAGGGGCAGTGAGGGAGATAGAAGGACTGTGAGAAAGAAATGAACCCCCATCCAGTCCTCTTTAGATCAAGTCATCATTTTATTGGTTGCATTAAACTTAGCATTGATTAATGTTTTAAAGTCTCCATTCCCAAGGAAACATGCTTCCTTAACAATGTTTTTACTAAGCTACCGGCAAAATAACCGTTTTTGACATTTATTTATGTACCTGGTAGCGATTTAACCACTTCTACTATCAATCCGTCATGAATCTGTATGAAAAATTCAGCTGCCCTGAAACTGTGTTCATGTTAGGAGGCCTGCATTTATCCTGCTGCTTTTATTTTTTCCCATGCCCCTTAAAACGCACCCATAAACCAAGATCTTTACTATCGTGATTGATATTACGTTTTCAAAAATGTCACGATGTGTGCAGAACCAGAAGCATTGCTGGGCACAACGTGTTTCTGACCTAAAACATCTAGTGCATTCACAACAGACTGTATTTTCCATAAAACGCCAGAGTTATATTTTATTCGGTCACATTTCACTTCTGCAAAATAGCAGCCAAGCCGCCCGCACACCGTGCACATCAGCATGTGAGGGTGGGGTTGTCATCGTTTGTGTAATTAACTAAAATACAGCAGATTCTAGAATCAATACTGAGCCATTACAGACCAACAGAGCAGGTATTTGGAGCTTGTCATCTATGCGTTACCATATTCTTCCTGACCCTAAATGTAATACTGACCCAAACCAAAGTTTCATGTAAAGCATGAAGTAGAGCTGGGAAAATTGCCCACAGGGTAGGTGGTTTCCACACCAGTTCAGAAAACCAAACCAAACTCACAGAAACATGTAAACACACAAAGACAGGGGGATGGGAGGGTGGATAATTGCATGTTTATGCTATTACTTGTTTAATAAAATGCTGCCATGGAGAGAAAGGCGGCTCTGGCTACTGATGCAAGAGCTTGGCAAGGCCAGTAAAGGGATTTCATGTGCGCTTCTGCCCCATACAGTCTAAGTCGGCGGGCCCGGGCGGAATAAACACGTTCCAGAGATTCCCCCATTCCAACACACACGCTGCTCCCACACTAATCACATGGGAGTGACTTACATTAGGGACTACAGACTCGGAAAAGTCCGAACCGGCGCACAAGGAATCAATACAGAGAGCGCAGGAATCAAATTTACCCTAATTCTGCTGCTTCAGAATGCAAGTCTGTTTTTTTACATGTTTGTGAGTACCATGGTAACATGTGTACCACGTGTATTACAAATACACCTTAATAGATTTTATATTATTTCCACCTAAGGCCTGATTATTGCGCACAACAAGTTTAGATATGTTCTGGATTTCCACTCTCTTGGTGCCTGTAAAAGAAGACACACCTCAAGCACCTCTCCCATGTTCGAGCGCCTTGGCAGCCACGTGCCTCCATTAGAAAACAATGTGAAATGGACCCCAAATCTCCTTCACTGCTCATCGCCAACTTTGTGTAGGCATTGTCTATGTCTAGGATGAATCTGTGTCATTAATTGGACACCACACAGGCAGTAAATAAAATGCAAGTTAGTTCATTGCATTAATTGACTTTTATTCATAGGCCCAATGCACCAAGTTTAATGCACGGTGTAGGGAGTTCATAGAACTCACTGCTGCATTGCTGTCGCTGGTCTGTGTAAAAAGAATAGCACCACACCCTGCACTTGATCCGTGGTGTTTTCTCAGCGCTATGCGCGGAACCCTGGGCCGTGGCTCACGTCGCTCGGGGCGATACCAAGAGCCTGAGGTTGTTATTAAGCCAGCAGGATTCCGGGTAAAGCTTACAGTTGATTCTGGAGGGGGGGGGAGCCCCCACTATCAGGATGGCCACGAGCTGCGCACTATCAGCGAGTGGCGTCACGGTGCACAGAAATAACCCAACGTCAGGCAGCGGCCACGCCCGAATCCGCACGAGGGTACTTTATCACTTGCACTTAACACACTTCCACCCCTCCTCACCCAAACACAAGCACGTACGCACGCAGGCGCTCCGTCCGGCTCATCCTTCACGATGGCCCCTACACCCCTCCTCCTATGGTCCGTCCCAGTGTGAACCCGAGGAACTCGGTGGAGTGGGGCACCACCCTGTTAGCAAAATAAGACAGTTCTTTTCTCTCACTCACACACACATACACAAAATCCACATCCAGACAGCTAAGGCTACAGGTCTGCATGAAGAAACCAAGGCCCGGTGGACGGATCACACCCAGCTGCTTCCTTCACGTGGCTCCACACATCATCCTGGATTTGGCTGATTCTCCACATCTGGGACCAGCTCTCCTATATAAAACAATCCGAATTCTTCCCTAGTTAATATTTGCCTCGGCCTGTGGCCGCTGGATTTACAATTACTTGGAAGACTCCTCTGAAAAATATGATAAAAATGTTAAGTTTCCTTATAAGCTGCAGTCGCCCCTGGTGACAGGATGGCTTGATTTGGTTTTGAGGAATGCACAGGCAAAACAGACGCCTGGATATTTCCCTCCGGGGGAAAAAATAAATACGGCTACGGCTTTCTGGACCACTACTTCTTCTAGTGTTCCTGCTGAAGTCAAAGGAAAAATTCATGAATCACGTCAAAATATATAATAATAGATTCCAGCTAAACCACTGCTATTGTGATAAGAAGTTAATATTTGGGGACCGATTTAATCCACTTGAATTAGGCCCCAGCTACTGAAAAAATTAATAAAGACTACTCCCTATTTTTTTTTTTTTAAATCTATTTAATTTTTATAATGGCTGTTCTATCATGATTGATCAGTTAAACTTTTGTCTTCCTTGACCACTTTCAACAGCATGATGACATGTTTAATATGTGCTTTTAAGTGTTATCAGTAATTTACTGAAGAATCAGGGGTGTTTTACACAAGCACACTTGCATAAATAGCAATGTGAGAGAAAAATGAAATGAGATGGTTTATAGTTATGGGACTTTAAACGCTTGGATGACGTCCCCACCCATTGTGATTACTTGTCTTATTTTTGCACATTATGATCCTTTGCACTACTCTGCCCTCATCTGCAACTGTAGAGTAAGAATTTCTGTGCATTGCGACAATAAACCTTCCAATGTTAGATCATCGTAAGATCAAATCGAGCGCTATGATTGGTTGAGAGGCCTTTTAGGAGTTCTGATACTGCACATTAAGCATTCAGCCAGCCATTCTGAACATTCTGACGGGACCAGCATCTGTTACCCTCCTTGCTCTTCATTCGATGATCTTGCTTAGCAACAACAACAACAGCGCTTCATGCATATCAGAGAATGAACTTCCAGTAAAACCAGGCTTCATTTTATTCCCCAGACGTTATAAACCATCTGTCAACAGTTAATGGCATGATGCAGAACCAGCAGATTTCTTTCCCTCTCCGGCACCAGTTGGCCTCATTTATTGGCTGACAAACAGAAAAGCTTGTTGTGCCACAGAGAGTCGCATTTAGTGCGATAAACTTTTTCTGCCTTTTATTGGGCGGCACTGTTTTGACCTTGCGCCCTTCCATCTAGTCACAGATCTGACATCCATCACAGATCTGACATCATGGGACTCGCATTTTACTGATTCTGCGCAAAGAAAAATATATACATCTATTTTCTCAGCCTACTGGTGGCACCTCGGGGTCTCTGGGGAGCGGCCAAGTGCGCTCCTGTAACACGGATGCCCGCTTATCTGTCCTCTTACGCAACACCACGAGGCGCAGGACACAGCGCTAACGGCTCGACGCCGACTGGATGCCCTGATAAAACCTCGGGCCCCGTTCTGAGCACCGAGATACCACAGGGCAAATCTGACCGTCCAAAGAGGCAAATTAGATCTTGCAGCAACATCACATTTCTGCAGCAAACAGTGTGCCGCTTCCGGTCATACGAGAGCTGCTGATTAAATGCTCATCTGTAGAGCACAGAGGAAGAAAAATAACAGAAAAGAGCAAGAGAGAGAGCGAGACACCAATTACATCTGTCAACCATATCATTAGAACAACCTTCAGGTGACGTAAATAACACACATCACCCGTGTGTGTGTGTGTGTTGAGTCAGTGTTAACTAAGTCAAGTAATCTGTAAATAATTAAAAAATAACTGATCTGGAAATACAAGGGTACAATAAGCATACTTGATTTAAATATATTTATCCTATAGTAAAATATTGGGGGCATTTTTGACAAAAG
This sequence comes from Denticeps clupeoides, assembly GCF_900700375.1. Classification (NCBI taxonomy): domain Eukaryota; kingdom Metazoa; phylum Chordata; class Actinopteri; order Clupeiformes; family Denticipitidae; genus Denticeps; species Denticeps clupeoides. The sequence goes on from NC_041718.1 coordinate 16,220,040, forward strand.
CATGTTTGTGTTTTTCTATGGGAAACCACAGCAACTAGAACCAGAACACACTTTTCTGTGGAGCCCCACAATTCTTTTGTGTGTGTGTGTGTGTGTGTGTGTGTGGCGCTGCCATGTTTCCATGAAGGGGTGTACTTGGTTGGCAACAATGTTTAGGAGGGATGTTTCAGCGTCAAAGTAACATCTACATGCACGACGGACCCAGTAGAAGCATCACACTGACTCTGTGTGCCACTGGCCTTCAAACCTTGCATCCTCTCGAGATTGGCGATGCTGTGACGCATCCATCTAACCATGCACAACTTTTCAAAGTTACCCAAATCCTCACACATGGCCATTTTAATAATAAAGTGATAATAAAGGCGCCCAGGCTGCAGTGTGTAGGGACAGTGCTTTGCTCAGTGGCACCGTGGGGGACCAGGATTTTGAACCTCCAACCTTCCGATTACGGGGCCGCTTCCTTAACCGCTAGGCCACCACTGCCCCACTGCTTACTGCTTCTAACACATCAGCTTCAGGGAGAAAAACGTGCAAATTGCTTATGATCTTAATGATCTCACCTACTTCCAGGTGCCATTTTAACAAGATTCACTGCACCCTCAAATTACTGATCAGTGTAAGCCTCTCTGGATGAGAGCATCAGGATCATTTTTGGGTCCCGCATTCATGTGGATGCTACTTGTCCCCACGGGTGCTACAGACCGTGCTACTTCACATTTATTGCAGTGGCATTCCCTGATGAGAGAGGTCTGTTTCAGAATTTAATTTGGGTAAAAAAGTCTCAGAACAGGTTAGAGGAACATGAGAAAGAGTTTAAGATGATTATTTGGCCTACGGATCTCAGTCTGACTGAGCATGTGTGGGATCCTAGGAAGGAGCTCCACCTCACACTTGAAAATTCTGCTGCCTTGATAAGTTGGAGCTGTCTGGACAAAGCAAGGCATGCTATTCAATATTTTATTGGTAGTTGTAATTTTATGGCCGATTACGTGAAGCACATGCTGACTGAAGAGTCAAATGCAGCTTTAACCCTGTAGCTGATGTTTGGACGAACATCAGGCTCTTATTTGAGGATGCAGAACTCCTCAGAATTTGCACCAGACCAAATAGAGTACACTTTTCTGTAAACGTCTTGACATCACCAGTGTCAACTTCCATCTGCACCCCTACAGTACAAGCTGGAGGAATCGGAGGAGTGATGATGACAACATTTGCTCTGAGCAGAGGCGTCTTCTAAAAGCTGTGTAGAGAACGGAACTTCCTGTCTGTGTGTGTGTGTGTGTGTGCGTGTGTCTGTGTAGGTCTCCTGTACTGCATAAATAACACAATAGCATGTGTGGTTAATGATCAGTGGACAAAGAGCGCCATCAACTGGACAAAATTAGCCCTGCACCAAAACAAAGACTCAAAATAATTGAATTTTGTGAAAAAAAGGCAAATTTTTTTTGTAGTTTAATTACTAAAAAGCTCAAGGTTCCCATATGATACATACAATTCATTGTATTATTTAGAATGTGTTTATTAAAATATTTATTAAAAGTAATTAGAAAAAATTGAAATGAAACAATGATGATAAGATGCCAAAAAAGCAGTTCTATATACAGCGGTTTATTATTTGATTTGTAAAACATTGGACAAACATATCATTACATTATTCTGGACACATGAATTTACAATACATTTCTTTGAAGAAGAAGGAAAAAAGGAAAAGGAAAAAAGCAGTAATTTTTAGTCAATGAACAATTACATACATAATTGCAGCAATATCCTCATATTGGCCGGCAAGCACAAGGAAGCAAGCCTGCGTGTGGATCTCACATCCATGGCAGATGTTCTTTTTAATCACTGTGTTCTCAGTTAAGTACTTATTTTTTTTTATCTCTGGGGGGTAGGATTTCAACATTTAAATAAAGTGATCAGATTTGGTGTCTTTACAGGTCCGTCCTGGTATGGAAGGGCTACAATATTTACAGATTTTTCTGTTTCAGCTCACCTGATTAAATACATCATTGCTTAGACTCACTGTACTCCCACGTTTCATGCTCAAAACTGCTAATGGTTTACTGAGGAAGGTGGTCACAAAATGAGCTTTTAAGACCTGTGCAGGTAAAAAAAATTCAACTTTGGAGGCCCGGTGTGACTAATCGAACCAAAGAGGTTGTGGGCTGAAGCGAGAAGGTGCACCCTCATTGGCCTACGCAGAACTGGGCTCAATCCCAGTCACACATCCTGTACCAGTACATGACATAAGGATTATTGTTAGTTGAGAGTTAACGTGTCTTGCCTACACTACATTAGTTCTTGAATTTTTAAGGACCTTTTCCCTGTAGTAGTTCTTCAGAAGCTGATATGCACATCAGAAAGTAAAGGAAAAGGTCAGGCCACCATTAGGCTTCTGATACTCACAGTAAGCCATACGATGTGAGGTCCTGTTCAGGAGGTTTGTGGTATAGCTGCTTTGTTATGCATAATGTAGAAAATTATCCATATTAACATTGAAGCTGAGTTCATGTCTTTTCTTGAACGTCCATTTGAACCTTCTTTTTAAAAAAAAGGCACAACGGTAATCCTACAGCATTTACAGTCAATATGATTCAGATAAGAAGCATTTAGCATTTGGAGACAAAAGGGACAATGATTTTACGCAATTTGCAATACATAAAAAAAAAACAATAACCATGTCTGAAATCTGAGCATGAGGAGGAAAAAGGGAAAGTTTGCTGAGCAGCTAAAAACCACTATCACTAATCAAACGGTCTCTATCAAAAGAGGAGTCAAACCTGAATCGTGGGTCTCACCCAAGCAGCAACACTGTGTAATACTAAACAGTGATAATACCAAAACACAGGCTTCAGTGTTTTTCATCAGGCACACTACGGGAAGCTCCTGTAACTGTGCGCTAGAAAATCTGAAGCACACCAAAAAGTGTTTCAAAAAGAAAAAAAAAAAAAAAAGAAAGAAAAAACTGGAAAAAACAGACTTCATGTGGAACCTCCCAATTTGCAGGTTTATCATATATGATAACATATGAGGTACTGTATTCATCCGTGTTTCTCACAGGACATCAATAAATACATGTGAATTAGAAATAATAGAAAAATAAAAAAATAAAAAAAAGCTTCTTGCTGAAGCTTGTCTGTAGACCAGAGAGGTAGTTTGTTATGGTTCCATTTTGGACTCCTAAAAGAGATCAACTTTAGGTTCTCATTTGAACACTTTCATGTTTTTTTTTAAACTGAGAGGCCTTTATTTTTGCTTTATAGAAATTGTAAAAAATAAACAAATTTTGTAAGGTTGCTGGTGTACTGTAGGATGCAAAAAAAAAATTACTCCATGTATAACTATTCACAGATCAAATGAAAAACACAACAAAATTAAAAACACAAAAAAATATATAGATATTTTTTTGTTTACATTAATTTCTTAATTACATTAAAGTTCCAGGTAATGCTCGGTTCATATCTAAATATTTTTTTCATGCCAAAAATCCTTTTTTTTTTAAAAATCACTCAACTTTTTGTCTTTTTTCTTCCAGTTTCTGAATCAAATAAAAACCCTATAGAGACAAAAAAACACTAAGCAGCTAAATTTGTGCAAACCTGAGAGGGAAAAAAAGACAGGAGGAGACAATAAATACAGGATGGAGACGGAACGAGACGAGAACTGGGAAAGGATGAATGATAACAGACTGGTGTCAGTGTCAAGAGAGAGGGAGAGCAGGGGGAGAGACACTGAAAAGTTCTAAACTAATCAAATCACCCAGCATCAAATAAATGGATTTCAACATTAACGAAGAACACTAAGTACCCACATCTTATATCAGATCCTTTGTCACAAACATCCTCCTTGTTGAACTGAAACTATTGTAGTTCAATAGTACTATTGTAGTAAACTATAAGTCTACTGTGGGCTGTCCGACTGCTGCAACACGACCCGCTGACCAGCACTAGTCTTCATCCCTCTCCCTCTCTCTTTTTGAGTGTACACATGGGAGTGTGAGTATCTGTGTAAAACGTATCTAAACGCCAAAAAAAAACAAAAAAAAAACAGGAAAAAACATGCTTTATCTTTTTTTCTGCCTTTTTTGGTGTTGTTTTTACAACCCAGTCCCATCTGGATTCTCATAATTGGAAAACTTCCTCTGTGATAACCTGTCCTGACCAGCATAACCGTATGAGAGCCTACAAGCAATGCGAATTTCACGCGCCAAATCAGGTCAAAGAACGGGAGGAAGCCGGAACCTCTGGAGAATGGCAGATGGGACCGCCCACTCTCTGATGCACAGTGATGTCACAAGGGAGGGGAGGGGCAGGGAACCTAGCAGGTAGTCATCGTAATTTTGCCGTCCCGGTAAACAAAGAGAAATTCCACCCCACAGCCATAATTTCCCGTGCCATGCCTTACCAGTGAGGAGGACTTTTATTTCTGTTAAAACCTTGTGAAGGTCAGTCTAGGCAGATAGTTACTGAGCTAGTCAATTCTTTTTCCAATGGAAAAAAATTTAATGTGAAAATAAAGTCAAAATGCCCTGACCCCAAAGTTCACATTGACACCAAGGAACAACTCGACAACTGGAGATCATTTATTCATTTATATCGTATTTGAAATTACTGATCTGGCTGCATTTGGTTTGATTTTTTGCTTCAGCAAATTTACCACATAACAGCAGCCCACTTTATCACAGGCAAAATTTGTTAAGTCAAAAATGACCCGTTTTGGTCAATATGGATCATTAAAGTGAAGACATAAAATGTACTTAACATTTCTACAGAAAGTTGTGAGCATAACATATATAAACATTTATGTTGTTATTATTTTTTTTATTTAAGAACCATTTACATGTTTGTTTTTTCTACACGCTGAGGTAATAATATGAAACAGATTTAATTTTAGGCCATATTGCCCCGCCCCTCATCCTGTCCCCACCATAAGCAGTAACGCGACATTATGGGTTCTGGGTGGGATGCTCTTTCTTCCCCATGGACCCTCTATATAAAAACGGGGTGATTTGAAAAAAATATGTATATATATTTTTAACTGGCCATTTTAATATACTGATGATGTATTTCTTTGAAAAACAGAAACACATTGCCATCAGGAAGGAGTACGCTCCAGCCCTCCAAGAACACAGCGTCAGCGCTAGCAGTACGTCAGTGTTCCTGTGCACATGCACACGGCACACGTGTACATCAGAGTGAGTCGCGTCCGCCACGTTTCAGGTAGTTATTTTAATTATCTAGTCATATTATAGCAAGCATACAAGCAACCTCGTGCCCTCCTCTCAACTCTCCTATAAAAAAATTAAAAATAAAAAAAAAAATTAAAATCACACTGCAAGGGAAGAACCCACATGAATAACTACACCAAACCTGAGCCCTGGCATTCTGGGAAAAATGTACACCATTCTCATTCTTCCGTACGCGCACTCACACACAACACACACTGACCTGCCGTTGGCGCCGAGCGCCGGTCTGCGTAGCCATCCAATAAGCCTTCTTGAAATGTTCTCCGTGTGCTCGGGAGCACTGCCATACACATGTTCAGAAAGGTTAAAACAATAAATGCTAGGAGAGCAGCAGAGTCATGCTTACACTGGTTCGTTTGAAGCCTTATAACCATGCTGTGGCATGCATAAAATAGGTGTTAGGACACATTAACGCTGGAATTAAACTCTTATTATGACACGTATGTTATGCGACAATGTGAAGGCTTCTGAATGGCTACTTGAGATCACCCTCAAGGTAAGTGTTTCTATATAAACTGTAAATACACAGATACAGGTCACTAAGCATAGTGTTGATAAAATAACTCAAAATAAATCTGTATCATATTTGCATATATATTTTCCAGGATTTTCTTGGTATTAGTTAGTTGATCTAAAATCAGCCCTATGTACAGCGACATCGAGATAACAGTATTTACAGATGCTTGCCACAAGAGGGCAACACAGAAAAGGAGATCTAATCTACAGTGTGCAGAGCCAAACGCAAGAGGTAGCAAGTAAAGAGGTGAAACTCAGAAATAGTATGAGAATGAGAGAGAAGAGATAGAGAGAGATAGAGATAGAGAGAGAGAGAGAGAGCGAAAGAGAGGATATAGTTCTACGTCCTCTATGAGTCTTTCACTCAAATTATTATCATCATCATCATCATCATCATCTTTTTCAGCTTCCGAGGAGGTGAGATTTAAAGCAGATTACAAAGGAGATCTAAATATGACCTGTACTCCTCAACCCCCACAAGACAATTCATGGAATTGTACGGGAAAAATAAAAAACAAAAAAAAGAAAACTATAAACTGCAAGGCTAGAAGTGCTATAGCAGAGGAAATCCATACAATCAATAACCAATTCTTAGAATTGTACGGCAGCTTATGGTTGGTTTGTGGTTATAGTACACGAACATGAACCAGGCTGCTGTGGCCAGCCTGATTTCAACAGATATGGCAATGCAGTATTGGCAAACAGCACAAAAAGTGTGCTATAAAAGAGCTTATACCAAATTTACAGTTTATGCTATCATTTAGAGAGCTTATAGATTAATATATATACATACATACACACGCACGCACGCACACACTCGCACACATACATGTAGGATAGCTTAGAGATATTGCAGTCCCCATACTCCAGAAACAGCTAAGAGCTCAGCAGTAGCAAAAGCCGAGAGGCGTGGGTCAACCCAGAAAAAATGCCCAGGAAAAACTGAACTGATAGCTGATTGGCTGTTGATTTTTTAAAAAAATTATATATATATATATATATATATTTAAAAAAAACAAACAAAAAAAACACCAGCAGCGCTTTCCAGGAGGAAACCTGTTAGTCTAAAGGCATGACGTGTGTGTACTGAGAGTTGCAGGAAGTGAACAGACACTTTGGGTACGGGAGCGCAGGAGAGGAGCGGGACTGCCCTTGCGAGCGTACGCTAGTTTACGTTCTGCTCCGTGTGTAAAGAAGGTATGTACAGTTATACATTCTTCAATTCCCTGACTAATGTTTCCATTCTCATCAGAAACACCCACCTCCCACTGGGAAGGGGTACTTTTCCTATTCTTTCCCAGCTTTTTGAAGACACATGCACGCACACGCACACTCCAACAAAGGTAGACAGGGACACATACGCACATACACACATCTAATCCCAGCCTGAAAAATCCTTGTTTTGTTGTGTTGTATTAGTTTGCGAGATATACTGTTGTTTTGAGAGATTGTCCATACATTCAATCCTTCCCCAACGCCACCTTCCGCGCCACTCCCTCCTCTAACCCCATAACCTCTGCCATGGAGACGCAGTTGCTAGGTGACCTGTCCCCCGAACACCTCCAGAACCAGAGGGGTGAGCTGCATGCTGTGCTCGGGCTGGAAGGACAGCGAGCGGTACTGCTTGGAGTGCTCCTCGTTCAGGCTGCGCAGGTCGGCCAGTTTCTGGATCATCTTGGCGTAGAGGAGCCTCCCGCCGGGGTGGTTGATGCGGATGTAGGCCTGCAGAATCTCGGACAGCCTGTCCTGCAGAACCTCTACCTTCGCGTGGTCCTGAATGCCGGGCCGGTCTGAACACAAAAACACACCATTAACACTTACAGTGCTCTTTGTAACCTGGCAATAAATTGTGGGGCTTGTTTGCTAGTGTAGGGCTCAGGATTTACATCAATAAATAGAAAAAACAAGGTCAGCATGGGCATCCCGACTGATCTGCAGCACTGCAGCCTCATACCCAACAAACTGTGATGCACTGTATTAGGGGTGTTAGAAAATATCAATACAGCAGTACATCGCGATATCTTACGTGGTGATATTGTTTCGCTAAAGGGACATGAAATATCGATATTTTTTGCATGCAAATTTAGTCCACTGGGTGGTGCTGTCGAGCGTTTTCGTTAGTGAGGTCAGCAAGGACGAGAATCCGTGTGCGACTATGAACCTCCACTCCTGTAGATGGTGCTGTACAGTTCGGTACTTTGATTTACTGCCTCCCGTTTCAGACAGAGCGAAATCGCAGGAATCATGACGGACCGAACACAGCATCTCGTATTTCAGCGCTTTTTACAGTTTCATTGTACTATTGCATTGAATACAGTATCACAATATATTGTGACACATATCGTATCGTGAGATCCTTGCCTTGCCAATACACACCCCTACGCTGTATAATGACCCGCATTAACGTTTCCAGCTATTTCAGCTTTAGTGACTCCTTCATGACAATTTTTTAATGCTTCCATCACATCGACTTCAAGAACACCATGTTCACTGCGAGGTGCCACTGGAGCCAGAGAATCACTTTGCATGTCAGTGCTAAGGTTGTGGCTTCGGTCTATAAACACTGGGTGAAGAAGTGTATAATCCTTATTAATGAACAATAATAAGTAATAATAACTAATAGGCTGAGAACAGAAGCAGAGTTTTGGAAAATGTGGTGTTGTGCAACAAAACAAATCCCATCTTCATTATTTGTTGGTTTTTGTCTTGACTGGTGCAGTCAACATGTTGTGATGTCCCAGTAAGGCCCCGCCCTTGCTTCTGTGATGGATCATATTAGCACAGCTCTCAGGGGTCAGGGGTCACACTCTGACGCAACTTGCGACGCAAACTGAAACCTAACACCCTCAACTGGATCGCCCCTGCTGTACATTTCGACCTACATCCTCATCTTTCAAATTTTCTCCCCCCGGTTGGTCAGCTGTAACCACGGCTACGAACAACAAGAGAACGTCTCTCTTCAGGAGCTGCGCAAACACCCTACGAATCGGTCCAGGCTTTTATCATTCACGGGCCACTATGATATGCAGTTCATAAATATTTCAGTGTCCCCCCCCCCCTCTATTTCTCTCCCGCTCACACACACTTGCACCGTGCTGCCACTTGCTGTACCACTCAGCTCATATCACAGCTCAGAGGACAGGATGCAACACATTTCGGTGCATCACACTCTTTTCTCCTTCAGATAAAGTGTAGCAGGTTCGACACACGAGCATCACATAACAGATCTTTTATTGTGAAAATCTTCTTTTGTGTAATCAGAGCTGCATGCAATACTGCTGGGTATGAGTCCATACTTTTCAACCCAGGGGTCACCAGTTTAATAACAACACATGCCATGCCATGTCAATGTATTGAACCCAAGCCTACAACTCACACAGAATCTAATGCTCCTGTAGGTTTTCACTGCACACCGCTTAGCAACAAAATGTCAGGCAGCTCTACATTGATTATATATAATCACGCACTCTCACACACACACACACACACACTCACCTGGAGAGAGCAGGCAGATCGCCATCAGCAGCACATGCTCCTCCTCATGGAGGTTGAGCTTTTTGAGCCCCACCTGAAACTTCACCAGCGGCTCCAGCAGCTCCAGAGTGTGGCCGGCTGACGGGAGGTAAAAAAGAAAAAGAAAAGAGTTTGTAATTCCCAAAAGACAACCGAAGGAAGGGTCATCCTGACTTCATATGTGCACAATCTTCTGGAAGGCAAAAGATTAGAAGAATACATACAAACCTGCTCAGTTGAAATTAAACAAAGATTACTTTATCGTTTGTTATTAGAGATACATTGTGCCCCTGTCTGTATCTCTAATGCAACACTAATAAACTGATACAATTACAATTACAACTGCAGTTTCATGTCTGGCAGCAGCATGAAAGGAAACTTTGAATGCATTGCTCGAAAATATAACGCCATTTTGCAAAAGTACTTATTTTTCTTTTTCTTTTCATTCATTTGTGGTTTGTGGGGGCTGTGTACTAGGGATGTGTTATTAAGAGGCTGAACTGATGACCCACCAGCGAGAATAAAAGAACACACACACCATTCAGCCAGGCCTCTGGGGGAAACAGAACCCCAAAAAATGCATGATGCATTGTGGACAAAGTGAAAAGATAAACACAGACACACAAAACAGCGAGCTGTGTTGGGCTTCAGCATGTGATACCTCATTAAATAAATTAGAAAAACCACAACCATATCACATGTTTAATGTAATAGTGCTTAATGCCAATCTCTCATACAGTTACATTTGTACAGATATGTTATGGGTAATAACATATTGAAATTAGACAAAAAATTAAATGAACTTAATGAAACATAAAGGTCCCCTTTTATAAAAATATCTCTCTGTGAGATTATTTACTATTAATATGTGATCCCCATAGCCTGTCTGTGGTTCTGCAGTGGCTAGAAATTGTGATGTTCAGAGAGCACCAGCTCAGACAGTTGGCTCTGGAATTTGTCCCCTTATGTCGCTATAAGGGGAAAGGTTACCTCCCCCTTCTCATGCTTCGTCCGCCCAAAGAATTTCCTACCCCTCCCCGAAAAAAGGAACTCCACCATCATGGCTTCCAAATGTGCAAAGCATTGCAGTTGCTTGGTGATTCGGTGTAAAAATGAGCATATTATTTTTAGTTCTGTCACACAAGACTCGGAAGAAGTTCCGTCCTCGTCTCGCCTCTCTCCTCCTCAATTTGCATTTAAAGCTACAAATACCAAAACAACGCCTTCTGGGGAAATCTCATTGTGGGACTGGCTAAAAGTGCCTGTAATTCTGCACCAAGGCTTCAGATATAGTATTAGGGAACCACTAAGACCAATATAAAAGCAAAAAATAAAAGCAAAATATGGGATCTTAAATGAAAATTCATTCAAACAGCTCCATCTAGTGGTGCTTCCTTACATGATACTGAAATAAGCTTTCAAGAATGGAAGAGCTATGCTATTTAATCTGAAAATGTGATAATATGACAGTTAACCTCATGTTCTGTTTGTCAATGCATGGAAATGCATGAGAAAATCATACATTCAAAGTCTTCCCTGAGGTGGACAATTTGCACAACACAACATCTGTGTTTTATATACCACATCCTCTACATCTATGCCACCGTCTTATAAACTGTACGTTTACTGGCAATTAAGGAATTTCAGGGGAACATATTTGTTATGTTTTATGAATAGCCAAGCACAGGCGTTGTCCTGATGAGTTTCCTTGTGTATACACTTTATGACTGTGGTGATTTCATAAGCACTCATTATCACAGTCATCGTCGCTTCATCCCTCAGGCTTTCTATCCATTACTACCACTTGTTTTCAGAACTTTCCATGTCGGAGCAGTTCAAACATTTGTGTCCCGTGTCAGAAACAAGTATGGTGAACAATAGGGGTGTGTAGTGTGTCACTGTACATACTGCGATAGTTCACTCAAAATGTAACAGAGCTGAAATACAAGGTTCTGTTATCTGTCTGTCATGTTTTCCAATGTCACTCTGCCTGAAATGCCTAGCAATAATTCAAATTATCAAATGGTGCAGCACCATCTACAGGAGTGGAGGTTGTAGTCGCACGCTGATTCTCATCTCTACTGACCTCACTAAAGAAAATGCTCAACAGCACCACCAATTTAACAGAAGCAACAATATATTATTGAGATATTATTTTTTTAAAAAAGCTAGAATATTTACTTAATATTTACTATAATAACTATGCGGAATTCTGATTTCATTATTTACATGTGTAATAGAAATGATTGTGAAATGAAAATTTAAGCAATCTCCTGGAGCCTCGATACAAGACTGTGGACATCTGATATATTTAGGGCTTCCTGCTAACATGTATGGTCATTAGCTTGCTTTACACTGTGCATTTTGCACTTTGCAGCTTGCATATATTGTGGAAAAGCTACATGCCTGATAAAATACTGACAAATATTTTAATAATTATAATTAAACTAATAAAATGCAAATAATAATTAACATTTTCATTCTATTTCTAAAATGCTTCATTGTACATTCGATTTTATTAATTAATGTTCATATAAATTAATATTTTATGTCTTATCGTTTGACAGAGAAATGTCCTTAATGTCCTTCCACTATGGCTGCTGTTCAGGATTGATGAGGTGTGTCATTCCATTTCGCAACTTAATAAACTATCATTTCTTTTAAAAGCAACCATGTCATATTGTGCTTGTGTCCATTTGAAAGGGCAAAAATAATAATCCCAATAAAGTTAATCATATTCCTGAGTAACTCCCCTGTTGCCCTTTTGCCCATAGGGGCTGTAAAAATGAGTAACCTGTGTGAGAAAAGCGTCCGCTTTCCACTGCCAAGGGTCCTACAAACAACTGACAAATGGCCACTGGCTGACTTTTTGCAAATAAGGCAATTAGTGCAAAATAAATATTTTCAGGAAGTAAAAAAGCACACCACTTAACACTGTTAGGGAAATAAAGCTCCAATCAGTGATGAGGTGCCGCGGCCAAGCCGACTGGTTATTTGGACCAGTTTGTGAGAGAAAGCGGTCATTGAGCGAGGCCAGTGCCAGGCTTTGCCAAATCCCCGCAGGCATTGGAGTGGGCACTTCACGCTGATGAGACCTCAATGGCACTCCAGTGGTCAGGATAGGCACAAGGCCGGCGACTGGGCCGCTTCTGCCACGGGTGTCTCTGCAGGCACGCCGGCTCCCTGCAGTGCACCGCAAGTCCATCGTCGTAATTAAACTGAGCGGGCGCGAATGAGCCGCTCTTTAAAAACAGACAGTAAATCAGGAGGGCCACCAAAAAGCACGTGCAGAACAAAAAAACCCCAGCCTGCTCCCTCATAAATACTGAGATGTATATAAACACGGCCTCCATACCAAAAGAATGGCGACAGCTGGGAGAAAGGAGCTTAGATCAACGAGGAAGGAAAAAAAAAAACGGACGTAGGTGGGAACACTGACTATACAGACCGTCTCGGCACGTTTTTAGTTCCGCTCGCAGCTCTATTTCAGCCAAATCACTGCAGACGCATTTAACTGCAACAGTTTTTGGCTATTTACTCGCAAAAACATGCACATCTTGGCCATTTGTAAGCTCACTAAAGCTTTGGACAAGACACAAAATGCCGCAGAGAAGAGATAGGCAGTCTGATTTGTTATTTCAGAATCTATACCGGCATTATCATGCATATTAAACATTAACTATTAAGCTGTACTTCGATAGCAATAACAAGCTTGTGGTTGTAATATACTGGTCGATATCGGCACGGCTGTACTGACCTGCAGCACGAGGTCAATGTATGTACGCACAGCATGTACGCAGAATATTATTTTAATTGTAAACTGTGCTAAAAAAAGCGTGACTTCTCAGAAGGCACCATCTGGGCGGAGGTCAAACCCACCAGCATAAGCAGCGCAGAGGAAAATGTGGAAGAAAAAATAAGTAAACAGTAAAAAAAGAAGACACCCAGTGCAAGAAATTGTCACTACAGCCAAGTCGTGGCCTGAGCCGAGGCAGGCGGGGTCACCGCCGGCCTGCTTCCATTGGCCAGCTCCATCCCTTGGCCAGCCACAATCTGTTTAAGCTGGAATTCATTTTAGTTGGGGAGACTGGTTTGGACGCAGTTTTTTTTTTTTTCTGAGAAGACGTGAGGGACAGTGAAATGGAAAAAAAGCTCTATGAGTCACCTGCTACATGTTCCACTTACGCACAAAATTATCCAAGAAGTGCAGGATGACAAAAGTCACGGTGCTCCTGGGGTCACGGCTCTTCTTTGGGGACTTGAAGGAGGGAAATAATCTTCCAGGCAGAATTATGACCCGAAACCATCACAATCTCACAAACCTTTAAAAAAACAGCAGTGCCGCTCGCCAACACACCCAGCATCAGGAAATGAGCAAATGTGCCGAGACGCGGCAGATGCTTATCAAGTCGATCTTACAGGTTTCAACCCTGACAAAATCATTCAGGTAAATTCCAGGTGAGAGAAGACAAGGAGGTTTACCTTTGGTCACATCGTTGACACAGTACTTGAAGTCAGGCCCTCCGCAGCTCCAGGACATGTCCTCCAGACTGAACGACTGGTTGGACCTCAGCATGATCACCTCAATGGCGCTGGACTTCAGCAATGCAATCTGGTCTTCAGCAGTCAAATCTCTACACACAGAGAATGGTGTTAGCCAGCACGTACACACACACACAAACACACACACACACACACACACACACACACACACACACATTCAGGCACACACAAACACAGACCTAAACATAGAAACATGATTCGTTCTAATATTTCAACTATAATTAATGTTCATTTCTGCTTCTGCTTTTTTTTTTTTTTATTAGTTTTTATTGTAAATGATGCAGATTTATTCTACACAGACCTAGACAAAGAAACCTGATTAATTCTTATATTATTCAAACTATCATCAGTGTTCATTTCTGCTTCTGCTTTTTTTATTTTGAATTAGGTTTTTATTGTAAATGATGCAGATTTATTCAACAATTTTACATGGTGCAGTATTTTTACATTTTTGCATTGTTTTTTATGGATAATTGCATATTTTAGCCTATATAGAAGAAAAAAAAAATGTTCCTAGGAAAGAAATACGATATATGGTGGACGGAAGACCTATGGGAAACTTTCTGCGAACATCTCCATCGCTTTACGTTCCCCTTCCTGCTGTCCCTTCCTGTCTCATTCACACTATTGCTCCAACCTCCCCACCCCCAGCTTCTGGGTATCTGGGGGTGGATGATGGGCAAACTGTTCGACAAAGACCTCACTCCTATGGTTGCCGTGACAACTTTAACACCATCATGCGCAAAAGGATGACGTGGCAACGCAGTGAGTTAAGTAAGTCAAGTAGGAACATGTAAACAACCATTTTACCAGACCAGCAGCATAATGAAAGCACACAGATCCTCTAACTGCACACCTGACCACAACAACATTCCCACAATTCCTTTTCCAAGAAAAAGAATGGTGATAAAATGGTGTTTACGGTCTAAATTAACATACTATGCAAATACTACACTTTTTCTCAAAACAAATGAAGAAACACATCTACAAAGGACTAAACCAGTAAATCGTTTTTATCAATTATTATTATTATTGTCTTTACTTAATTATTTCACCAGAGACCACATATTCCTTTTATAAGGTGCCCCAAACAAGATTCAAGATTTAAAAGAGATTTATTGTCAGTACAACACAGTATACAATGTATTAAAATACTGTTTCACACAGACCCCCCATAATGCGATCGTAAAAAAAAGAAAGAAAGAAATCTAAGTATTGTACAGTGAGTTTAAGAACCGTGAAAACAGAGTTTATCTAGTATTAAAAAAATATTTTAATGTTCTAAAAATGTACCTAAGCTTATGAAGTAAAATTGTAGTAAATGTGTTAAATGTTTATATATTACAAATGCACTAATTGCAAGTATATTTCTGTCTCAGCACTTTTACAGGTAAGTACACTAATTACACAAATGCTTAAATCAAGTTAGTGCATTCAAATACACTGTAATATACTAATAACCGTGTACTTTGAGTGCTTTGTGGATTTTCATGTACTACCATGTACTACCAAGTTTTTTTTTTAAATATAGTATAAAAACATACTAATAACAAGCATGTTTCAGTCTCAGTTGTACTTAAATATATTTAAGTGTAAATATATTTAGAAGTGTAATAATGAGTACATTGACGTATAATAAGCTAATTAAACTTTAATTAACTGTACTAAAGCAAACTTATTTTTACTTGGGTAAACAGATATCAGCCTGCTTTACAGGTGCGTCTGTAAACAGTTACATTCCTCGGTGTTGCTTAGCAAGCATTTGTCTGAAATTTCAGAGGGAAAGAAGACATTGTGTGTTTTGTAAAATGTAATATCATATGTAGGGCTGTGCCGGCACCTGTTGATATTCAGTATATTGGCCGCCCGTCTCATGCGATACCTGTTAAACCTACTGGCGGGTTTAATATGATCAATAATAATGAATGTACCTGAAGCCGGGGATCATCTTGGCAAAGCCGATGACCTTCTGGATGCTGTAGCTGACGAGGTCGGCCAGGTGAGGCAGCATGGAGAGGCGCGAGTTCTCATCATCAGCGGAGTCTGGGCTGGAGCCCTGCTCCTGGTACATCATCAACAGGCTGCCCAGATTCATTTTACTGTCCCCAGAGTCTTTTGGGAAGGGCAGAGAGTCGCAGAAAGAGCAGGAATAAAAGAGGAGAAGACAAGAACATCAATTACAGGCCATTCCATCCCTCTTCCAACAAGAACATCATTCTGATCAAAACACACTCGCACGTATCAAAAGCTTTTAGCTCCTAAATTTGGGGCTCCAAATACACCCATGTCAGAGACTAATGTTCCCTGGCCATAACAGGGACTAATACCGACACAGCAGTGGGATGCGCAGACGCGCATGCACACACTCACGCACGCGGACTCCGCTCAAAAACAAAGTGGGCTGAAAAAAAAAACATGAGTATCTCCTGTTCCCAGAGCACATCATAACCATTACTATGATTAACCGAGCGCTTGCTGTTGGTACAGAGAATCCCTCCGGCTTCCAGGTACCGCGCCCTATGACTAAATGCAGACGCAGCCTCCACCACGCCGGTAAACAAAAGCAAAGGCGTTCTTCCTCACTTCAGCCTGCATCAGAACAACCTTTCATCTTGACAAAGAAGGGAAGATTCAGTGTGTTCTTAGATGGCAATGATTCACTGTTCATTCGTATCACTGGATAAATGAGGGTTTTTTTTTAGTGAATAAAAGAACAACTTCTTTTCAGAACAAGTTCAGTTTCTCTGGATGCAAAATGAAGTCAAGTGAAAACTGCTTCATGCTCTTCTTCTACCGCTGGGGCATCATCTCCTTCAAACTCTCCATTTACATTCGCGTGCATGCGGAAACGTTCCTGGCCCCAGACAATTGCCTGATAAAATTTTCCAGCATTCCAAGTCTGGCATGCTTTCATACATAACAACAACTGGAGTGGTCGTGACTGTCTAAAAGTGGTTCGTGAGTGAGTGAGTACCTCTGTGTGTGTGGGTTTACCTGGAGAGTGGCTAAAGGAGTCTGAAGAAGCATCGGACAGTGAGTGGAGGGAAGCAGCACGGCTGGCACTGCGTGTCACTGGTCCCTCTCTTACTGGAGGCTAAAGACACACACACACACACACACACAAACACACATGTTTTTCTTTATAGTAGAGACTGTATGCGTATTTTAGAAAGGTTTTGTTATCAGTGGAGGGTCCTTTCACCAAGGAGCATCTCTTACTCAGACACAGAGTGGCGACAGCCGTACATGAGAACATTTAGTTTTCAGCTAAGTGAAAAAATGATAACTGGTGAACAAAACTGGTCACCACAAGAGCAGTCAACAGCAGCAATCATTTACGATCCAGATGTTTTAGTGTGCAGAGTAATCGCTATTATCAAAATGTGTTTTCCTCTACAGTACTGAACAAAAAAAATGTAAAACTGTATTCTCATTGGGTCGCACAATGTTATCTGATGGGAAAAATACTATGAACAAATACACATTATAGTAAAACACAATGATACAGAGAGTAGTTAGACCTTGCAAAAACAATTACTTCTTGGAAAAATTATTTTGGAAACCACAAAAAATGAAATATTATGCATATCCAAGATAAGCAAGGCCTGAATAATAAATTCTATGAATCATTTTCGTGTCTCTCCAAGAGTCGGGAACATAAAGCATTTTTTTGTAAGCTTGTTTTTATGTTTCGATACCAGTGAGAAGCTCCAATTGAAATCAGTCTTGCACAGAAAGAAAGAAAAAATAGAAGGAATACTGATCATACATATCATTTTATAATTTCTTCCTTCTAGACGTCACACTCTTTACATCTTTCATTCTGTCATAGAATTTTGAAACGCAGCGCCAATCATAACAAAAATTTGAGTGAGGCGACGGACCCTGAAGCGCGAGAAGTCAGAGTAGGAGTCGTCGTAGGTCTTGTGATGCGCCTCCACCAACAGGGCAATGATGTTCTGCTGCTCCTCGGTCAGGCGAGGCCTCTGCGCCTCCTTCATGGCCTCCTCATCCTTCCGCTTCTGAATCAGATCCTTCTTCCTCTGCACCTCCTCATCTGTCAAGATAACTGAGACGCGGGACAAGTGGAAAATGAGTTACCCGCCGTTACCCACGGGGTTCCAGTGAATGTTTTTTAAGCCCACTGACTGGTATGAATTACGGCAGGCATTATATTGGAGCAACACATGAGCACCGCTCTGAGAAATGGTTCTGTGGGCGTGGATGCTGTGTGTGTGTGTACACGTTTAACCACACATGAAGAATTAAAGATCAACAGTCTTTATCAGGACGGCAGTAAAATGTATCTAATTGTTGTGCTGCTGACCCCCCGTTGTGAACAGAGGGGCACACTGTTCCTACAGACGCGCTGTTGTTGTGGCGACGGCAGCGCTGCTCCCCTCGCGCTCCCTCTCCTGCAGGAGCTGCCGGCCGAGTGCGACTGAATCAATGGAAAAACAACAGCGTTTTACGGCCTGCCTCACGTTATTCCTGCAGCGCGCACGTGGACCAGCTCAGGAATTCAACAAGCACGCACAAACACACACACACACACGCAACACATGCACCCGACAAAGGGACAATGTCCGGATTCAGGGGGGGGGGGAAGAAAAGACAAATAGCGCCTTCTGTTTACAAAGGCTGGGAGAAAGCAAACGGAACAGACTGAAGTCCTGCCAAACCACCAGCAGGTGTCTTAGGTGAAAGGTGAAGAGCGTAAAGAGCTTACATATCTGTCTCACACACACACACACACACACACACACACACAGACACAATCAGGCTTTAGGAGTTTATGGATTGAGAACAGCCTGGCTAGGTCAGTAGAGAGCTGAAATAGCAGAGGTAGGGAGGAGAGAGGAAAAAGTGGATCAAGACAAGGTCAAGGAATAAAGTGGGAAGGGAAATAACATATATTTTATTGTGCACCTATAACATACGGGGGTTAATGTTGCGTTCAAATGCTAAACCAGCAGTGGAAGTGGGATAGAGTAAGAGTAAAGACAGTGAAATATTTACACTCTTTCATCATGCCGATGTCCACGCAGCGTTTGAGGCGGCAGGCCTGGCAGTGACGACGGTTGTCCTTGGTGATGGTGCAGTTGCCATTAAAGGGGCAGGTAAAACTAGCTTTCCGCTTCATGCTCCGCCTGGGGGAGGAAAGCGAGAGGAGCGAGAGAGAGGGAGAGGTTGGTAACAGTGTCAGCAATTGAGGGGGAAAGGTCACAGTGAGCAAAAATACACACTCCACTCAACCCCAATGAGCAAACACCCACATCTGTCAGTGTAAGACATTTACAACAAAAAGCACTATCTGTGTGTACGTGTGTGTAAGCGTGTGTGTACGTGTGTATGTGTGTGCGCACACACCCTGCATTCAAAACTGGCCTGGTCTGGTTTTAAGAGGTTGTGAATTGTGTTAGTGTGTCGACCAACCCCCAAGCATTCAGCACAACTTCACTATTTCAACCTTCCAGCTCATTTGACCAATAGGATACGTCGCTCATGAGTTTTTCCAATCGTAGCTGCTGTCACTACTGAAGTTCTGCCACAAATGTGACACCATTAACTAGCTCATACGGTCAGGTTCAGAAAAATTGGGACATTTAACTGCATAATTTCAATTTTAATTTGATATTTACATCCAAATCAGGTGAATGGTGTAGGAAGTTTGTATATGTGCTTCCCCCTTTTTAAGGGATGAAAAGTAACAGGACAATTGGCTGCTCAGCTATATGTGTTATTTGCTCATTATCCCTTTAAAAAAGGTCTGTTGCTGTCAACTCTCAATATGAGATCAAAAGAGCTGTCACGATCAGTGAAGCAAGCCATCATTAGGCTGAAAAATGAAACCAGAGAGATAGCATTAGGTGTGGCCAAATCAACTGTTTGGAACATTCTTAAAAAGAAAGGAAACACTGTTGAGCTCAGCAACACCAAAAGACCCAGAGGACCACAGAAAACATCTGTGGTTGATGACCAAAGTGAAGAAAAACCCCTTCACAACAGTTGTCCAGATCAAGAACACTCTCCGGGAGGTGGGTGCATGTGTGTCAAAGTCAACAATCATGAGATTGTGATTCAGAGAGTTTGCCATAGGAAAGCATCAGATTAGAGTTGGTCAAACATCTAAAAAAGCCTTTACAGTTCATCCTATGGACGGAAGAGACGAACATCAACTTCAATACCAGAATGATAGGAAGAGAAGAGGTAAGAAGGATAATTCCTCATCAGTTAAGCATGGTGGTGGTTGTGTCATGGCACGGGCTGGTATGGCTGCCAAAGGAACTGGTTCCCTTCTACTTATTGATAATGTGACTGCTGAAAAGAATTCTGAAATGTTTCGGGAAATATTATCTGCTCATATTCAGCCAAATGCATCGGAACTCATTGGATGGAGCTTCACAGTGCAGATGAACAACGACCTGAGGCATACTGTGAAAGCAAGTGTTTAAGGCAAAAATGTGGAATGTTATGCAAAGGTCAGGTCAGTCACCTGATCTGAATCTGCAGAGCATCACTG
Source organism: Denticeps clupeoides (assembly GCF_900700375.1). Classification (NCBI taxonomy): domain Eukaryota; kingdom Metazoa; phylum Chordata; class Actinopteri; order Clupeiformes; family Denticipitidae; genus Denticeps; species Denticeps clupeoides. Next base: position 16,240,400 of record NC_041718.1, read on the forward strand.
GGGATGTAACCCAGAGGCTGGTGATGTCCAGACTTCAATTGAAAAACAAACTGTTCCCCATTCACCTGATTTGGATGTAAATCCAATTAAAGCTGAAGTGTGCAATAACAACACATTTCATTATGGTGGTGTATTTTCTCTCCCATTGGCAAAAGCTTTATTGAAATAGTCTAATGGCTTTTCAGTTAAACAACATATCATGGACATATTATTACATACAGTATTAAATATGTTTCCACTTATATTGATGTTCTTGATACATGGGCAGTCACAAAACATTCTGCTAAATGCTGTTTTATTCTGCTTGAAATAAGATGGCTTTTAATGAATTACAGTGAGAAGTTAATTACAGTGATATTACATGGCAATTTCCCCTGCAAAAGATACCTAAAACATGCTTTGCAATGTTTTAGAAGGCTGCTGCAGACCCAACAGTGTAGAACGCAACAATTTCAAAAAAAGCCTGTGAAATGTTGGCCCACAAAAGTTATGGAATTGTGCTAATTACATCACATGACCTGTATGAACATGCCCATGTTGTCCATTGAAAAAAAAAAAAACATTCAGTTGGGTCTCACTGGGTCTCCGGCACGCCCACAGCTCAGTCAGCGGCTGATCTGGGGTAGGAGCTTACACTAAATTAGCTTGTGAAGCAGCAGTGAGGGATGTAATTAACACATGCTCTATCATTTGATAAGTGAGTTGCGCCTCAGCCCTTTTTGGGTGGCTCGGAGTTCATCTGCCTTAAAACATGGAGCAAACTGTTGGGCAAGCAGATGAAGTGTGTAAATGGTTACAACAGCTGGATTAGATGCGGTCAACTGGCTGTCTGCCCGTCCGTCTCTTTACTTTTTTTGTTTATCAATCACAAGGGGAGGCGGAACGTGGGGTTTCATTTTTCAGGACCAGAGGAAGCGAGTAATTAAATGTGCGAAGCTGCCAGCAACCACTTCCATTACAAAACCGCGGATAAAAATGAAGATAAGACCAGTGCAACCCCACCAATCTTCAACCAAAACATGAACAGAAAGCATTTGGCAGCAGTGATTTACACACGGGTTACAACACAGAGCAAAGAAACAGCAGGATAAGAAGCACAAAATGTCTATGTTCATCAGTTTCCAATAATAAATCAATTCCGAATTATTTGTTGACATCAGAAAAAGTGATTGTTAAAACATCTGGCAAGTGAATCACACTTTAAAGATAAAGGAAATAATAAGTCCAGAATGAGCCATAACTTATCATACAGGCCTGACCTGTGCATGTGACTAAAGATAATTCTGCTATACTGCTAAAATATAGATGATTCATATTCAATGTCATTTCACTTCGGTATAATGTGGAATACTTGTTTGTGGTTTGTCCGGATGCAACCATCTTGGATACAAAATGAATAGGACAATTCGGTTTAAAAACTTCCATTCCCATGAATTACATGATGTACTCAATATGGCCAAATTACTCTTTTTCTTTTTAGCATAATGATGTTTACTCGGTTTGCAGATACATGCTTTTGAAATTTTTATGGAAAAAAACTTTATTGAAAATAGGTCAAATTGATCTATTCGTAGAACTCATATTGCCTGCACATCCTGAGTCTCATGTTGGGGCATGTGAGTCAGGTCATGAACGGTTTTGATTGTGGTTTTTAACCACCTAATCTATACAGTTCCTAAAGAGCAAGATTTGGAAAACGTGACTTTGTCGGCTTGCCTTGGTCTTCTAAAACTCCACTTGGGTTAAAACGCTGCCTACGTACACTGAAAGGCAGCTGGCACCAAGACAGCACACGGCACCGAGACAGGAACCATGCCCTTGAGACGTGTCTTAAAGAAGAGCACTGGCAGGGTGGCAGGAGGGCGGGTGTGTGAGCGTGACAGTCTACCTGAAGAAGCCTTTGCAGCCTTCACAAGTCATGGCGTTGAAGTGGAAGCCAGTAGCTTTGTCCCCGCACACCCCGCAGATGCGCGGGACGTTGCGATCAAACTCATCCTGAGCCTGAGACGAAGTGCTTACAGCAGTCTCCATCACTGCAGAAAAAGAGAGAGAGAGAGAGAGGTGGAGTGAGTGAGTGAGTGAGTGAGTGAGTGATAAGAGATTGTGAAGAGATTTACAACTTGGCCCTGTCCACGGTAATAATCCTGGACTAAAGACATTAGCTTGCAGATGCTAAGTCCCGGGCTTCCTGCTCTCCTGTGTTGGCCAGCACTGGTGATTCAGGCAGCTTATGTGGGCTGTATGGACATAAGGGAGATGGAAAGCGGGCCAAAAATGCAAGGAAACGGGAAAGCCCCTCATTCCAGGGAGGATGGAATTGGGCCGTGCTGAGATGCTGGTATCTGTTTCACCCAAGTGCGGCCTTTTTAAGGAAGAAGCGCGTCGCCACAAGACTGGCGTCCCCGTAAACACGCTCTCGCTGTTTAATTCGAAGCATCTTCTCGGCTTCCCGCTCCTTTCCAGCAAGTCGCCAAAAAAACTGAAATAAAGAGCCGATGGGCCGTCAGCTGCCATGGTGGGAACAGCCAGCAGGCAGCGACGGAGAAAGGAGCGGTTTGTGTTTCAGAGAGTTGATTTAGGCCCGTACTTCTGTCCCGCAGGTCCGAGTGATTTAAGACTCCATTAATGCACACTAAATTATTACCAATATTACAGAAATGTTCATGATTTGCAGCCTAGGATCAGTTCCGCCCGTCAATACTGACGTGACGTTCTCATACTAGCAGCCCTCACCCCTCCACAGGTCTAGGCGGTGACATCGGTAGTGACATCACTGCAACAGATTACAACAGTCGATAAGTATCGATACAGCCAGAGTGCACTAGAGCGCTGTTAAGATCTCGAGGGTGATTTTCCTGATGCTATATAAGCTGTAGTGCATGAGGAGTGTTCAGAATGAGAAAAGAGCTGTCAATCATCCCCACTGGCTCCTCCCACTTCAACCAAGTTCATAAAAAATCTCTTTTAAGTTTATCTTCTGTGTGTCACAAATAATTCCATACTCACAAAAAGTAATTTATTGTCTATATTTGTTTATTTCTGATGATAGCAAACATGACCCACGTGTTATGTCTTATAATTGAGCCCCTTAACACGAGATGTATGTGTGTTGGGGACATGATTACATAGAGCCTCCTCGACGCACGGCAGTCTGCTCTTACCGCGAAAATTAGCCACTTGCACCTAGACGAATTGGGAACACTTCAGTTTATTAAGTTTTCAATAAGCCACAGGAGGTTTCATCCACCCCTGGTACACAGACCACACACTCGTCTGTCTATTCTCTGTATTACACACGCACTCATTCTTTTTAAATTCTGTTTGTTATTCTGATGTTGCATCAGGATACCAAACAGAATTTAATGCAGCATTAAATGTGATATAATTTATTCCTGAAGATCTCATTGAAACTAAGAAACTACAAGTCTATTACTTTTTTCAATGGCAGTATGAAATAAAAAATATATGTATAACATATTTATTCATAGTTATAACAGTGTAAATTTTGAAAGCTGTTGCTAAACTGTATATATAAATATTATTCACAATGTATAAAAGTATGTCTGTAAACCTCAATTAACCTTTTCTGGTCAAAATATGAACACGAGTTAAACGGACAGAAATAATCAGGGAATTTATAGCTGCTATCATTCTAATACCAATCAGCTGTGGGAATTTCAGATAAGAAAATTAAAAATTAATTTGTTGTTTGTGATAATGATGACACCACAAATTCCCTGTGATCATGACATGTTTAGAAATAATAAAAAAAGAAAAACTCAAAAGTACAATGTAAAGATTTTTTAAAGCAGAAGAGAAAATGTACTGTCTAAGTGTTTTAACATTACTGCTGTCTGGAGAAAATTGCTTTCAGTTCCTGCCTTTGTTTTCGGCTCTAAAAAAGAAAGGAGTTTCTCACACAGGTTTACGTGGTCAGCTTGATGCAATAGAAACAAAGGGTATCGACAGATTTTGTCCCTCCTAATACTGACATCAGATGAAATAATCTGTTTGTTTGCATTTCAGAACGTAGTATTTCATTCTGTAAACGCAAACGGAACTAAACCGTAACAAATACAATAACAAGTAATATATTTTAAATGCAAGAGGAAAAATCTCCCTGCATCTCTCCGCCTTTTCTGCTGGACAGATCTGCCCATACATGCAGGCTTGTGGCACACAGTGGGGTGGAGTTCTCGGGATGACTCACGTATAATGGCAAACTCATCCTGGAAAAGCTGGCCACAAAAATTATTATTATAAACGTGCAGCTCCTCGTGGAAAAAAACAAAAGGCAAAAAAAAGTGTTTTGCATAATTTCTGCAGCAGAGTGCAAACCAAAAACTTCTAATCTTCTGACTGAAACAACAAAGCCAGTCCTGTTTTGGTCCAAATGTGTGCAGTTTGTTTTGAGGCAGCCATAGAAATAAAGAAAAGTAAGCCAAAATGTTTCTTTACCAGTTTATATCAATTTATCAATCATTTATTTCCATAAACGTTGATCAGTTTCATTCATTTCATTAATTTACTGTCAGACATGTTCTACACAATTTTCTTTCGCAAAAGTAGTCATTTAAAGTAATCGCTACTTTAAAAATGTGCCCATTTGTACACCACATGGGCACAATTTGCCCTTAAATGTGTCCATTGGAAAATGGGGTTCCTGGCATTTCGAGAATAATTAGAATTTTTCATCTCTACTCATTTTGACATTTGGTTTATAGAATTTTACTGAGGACGTTACTGAGGAATAATATGTCTGCAAGGGAAATTTACAACTGGACTGTGGACAGCTGACAATTTTTACAGGCCAAACTGCACGCTGACACCCTGGCCCTCAAGTTTAATGGCACATTTGAAGCACACCTCAGACGGTCCTTTAAAAGGGGCTGGTAATCAGATATACACCTACCCACACTCAACACAATACACAATAAAATGGCCCGACAAGTGTGCCTTGGCACAAACAGCGCACCACGCGCCATTGAGAGATTCCACTGTTGGTTTAGCATTTTGTTGATGCTGGTGGAAAATGGCATCTCAGTTCCAGCTTGGTGTTTATACCTGCAATAATATTGATGATTTAAACAAGTATTGCTGTTGCTGTAATGAGCCCTCAGCGAGTAGGTTAAAGGAAAACACTGTAAAAGCTGTTTCTCCACCAAAACCATTTGCATGGCTTCTCTCATGGTTTTACCGTGCTTTGAACACCTCGTCTGCCTGTGGTGTTTCCATTTGGCAGGACTGTGTGCCGCCTTACGCTGGACCCGCCCCCCCCCCCTCTCTCAGTGTCACAAACCACATTATATAACTCTCAAACACATGCTCGGCGTGGCTAAAAAAAGTTATTGTAGTGAAATATTCAACATGGTTCCTCAGAGACGTTTCTGTCTCAGTTAAGTCAGAACACTGAACAGGAATAACGCAATCATCATTCAGTCTTTTAACAGCGTGCTAACTTCATCGGAGAACCTGATTTAGAACCCAGTTCCCCTATAATGTTTGAAAGCTTTCGCTGAAGTATTATCATTGTAAAATGACAATTTGGATTTCAATAAATTTTTTAAAAGACGAAAAAAAATGTAATGTGGGTTTTAATGATACATTGAAGACTTATTCCTGCAAATGTATCCCAAAATTTTCGATTCTTAAATAATTTACATTTGCTCCACATTAAAAAAAACAATCAGAGAAATTAATATCTCACCTATTTCTCATTTGCAAAAATGAGGCCACCAGGCTACCTCGTAAAAGTGCCTGAAGGTGGATTCTGGTGTATTTTATCGTCACAATAGCTAGACGTGAGTCTCCCCTCTGCAAATCTCAGAGTAAAGGCCCTTATTCTCCCGTCTTCTCCAGACCACAATTAACAGAGTGCCACGGATGACCCCTGACCACTTTTAGGAACATAGAGCGAAAAACATGTTGTCCCACCCACACCTCTCTGGACCTGAGCATGGGGGATAAAGGTCACAGGAGGCTTAACCACACGATTGTGGAGTAAATCATTTAAAAAAAAAAAAAAAAAAAAAAAGAGCAGGGGGGTACGATTTGCCAGCTTCTTTCTCTCAGAGCGCAATCCTCAACAAAAGTGCTAAAAATGGCCGAATGAAATGGCGGATGAGGTAAATTATGAAGACGTTATGGTAACGGCACACAAACAGTGCGTTTTCAGAACGCTGCGACATTTAAAAATGTTTTTAGGGGCCCAAATAACTTGCAAGGCGACGTCTCATTCTCATTAGTTCCATGTGGAGTTGGCCGTGGCCGGCGCTGACAGCTCACATTAGCCTACTTACACTAACAATTATCATATTTATACAGCAGCAGGCCTTGGTGGCGGCGGACAGGCCCAAATTCACAGGACACCGCGTGCAAACAGGAATAGCATAAAGAAAATAAATAACGGTTCTGTACAGTTCCGATGTCACGTCTTTCCTGTTTGCGTTGGGAATTCCATTTTCTTAGGGAAATTTTATTTTGTTGTCTTTTCATCCCAACTTAGGATCATGGGAATAAAGGATGGTTTGCTTTTTTTAGACTAAAGCACAGATTACATCTAACACTCCTCGCTGGCCCATAGGCTGTGGGGAGGCATTTGCATAGCAGCTCCATACACGGAGAACAGAACCATGCAGGAAGTCCCGTCTGACTTTTCCACACGGCTCCGGCTTAAAAAGAGCGAAAGGTCGGGAAAGGAGCAGGAGAACAGGCCGGACAATGTAAATGTTTTGCAAGCACTTTGCTTTTCACTCGGAAAATCACCATGCCTGTAGGCCCCGCTAGGCGCTTGTCAAAGGATGTAAAGCTATACATTGTCACGCTGCATTCACATGTAACATGACTCAGAGTGAAGGTTTCGGGCCCGGTTTAGACCCTTTATATGCTAACATGCGGCCAAAAAAGAGGACAGGAGGCTGCAACGCCGAACGACGAGTTCCGAGTGAGAGCAGCTGCTGCCAACAGGCTGAAGTGATTCGATTCATTTCATTCTGCACAGTCAAGCCAAACATGGAGTGTAAAGATTTGGCAAATGATATTATGCCAGAACATATACTCGCTTGTTCTCGCTCGGTCTCTTTTGTTCATACATTAAATCACAAATGATCTTATTTGACATATTGTTTGACATAAAATTCATTACAGTAAACACAGGCATTTTAAATTATAAATTAGCCTTATTACAAGACACACTGACAAACTGAAACTACATTTTCGATGATAAATTAGCCTATTAGTAAAGAGGGTGGGGGACAAATATGTAAAATATGAATTGTTCAGTGTATAGATTGTTCTAGCCTGGTCTGCTGTCTAGACACAGTCTAGACATTGGGGAAAAAAGACAATAATCTGAAAAACTAAACAAACTGAAAATATTATAACTACTCATATTTCATATGTCTCTATCTATGTTTTTAAAATGAAAGAAAAAAGATAATCAACATAATCGATTAAAAGATACCTGAAGAGCTAAGATCTGTCATTAAACAATTAGTAATTAACCTTAATGCTTATCTCACAAATGCACACTTCACGTAACAGATGCTAAGCTTTTCAGAGAAGGCTGCACACCACCTTGTTGTAGGGATATATCCAGGTAACAGCATCACGCCATCATGTGCCCATTTTTATGGCCGTGATTGGGCGAAATGACACTCCATTAAATCATGCTTCATCCTCATTCACCGCAATTCCCTTCGCACACCCGTGAACAGCCACAGCTCGACGTTTTCTGTGTCAGCGTGACAACAAATGTCCTTCGAGATAGTGCTGGTCCGACCATTCACCTGCCACATAGTCAACGCACACAGGCCAAGAGGTCGTGGAAGTGGACTAAGTTTCCATTATCACGCACTAACATAGTCAATACCAAAGAACAAAGGTCCTCTCTGGACGGATAAACATGTAAAGGTCCTGAATTGTTCCGCGCCATAAAGTGATGTAATAATCTTTGTGTTTGCCTTTGAATTCCGTGTACTATCACATGGCACAATTAGCATAGCGCAGGCGCTGACATTACATTTAACATTGTGAGCACAGGCCTCCTTTAAAGTTGTGCGCTGTATTGTAGACAAATAGAGATCCCATCGCACATGCAAAACCTCAAACCACCACCTGATATCTGACACATGATATCGGTGCAGCGAGAGGAGATTAACGGAGCCTCGGTTTATAATTTGGAAATTTGAACCCAGCCGAGGCCACAAATGAAATGTTTCACCTTTGAAGACCAAATCACTTGCCAATGATTGGATTTGCCAATGTTTTCGTGAAATATAAAGGGAATTCCTACAATGTAATGTTAAATGTGACAGGGGTATGTTTATCACTTCATTTCACGTTGTCTGGAAAAAGAAAATAGCTATGGTGGCTGCAGCTCTCGGGAAGTTTATTTTGTGTCAGCAGTTATGAAACCTCGTCTCTCGCATTAATGTGCAAAATAAAGTCAGCCGGCAGTGCTGCACTGATTGGACTCAGACAAGCAGACCAAGATTCTTTTAAGCTTGCAACAGTCCAGTTAAGAGATTTTGGCGATACCCTGCTGATCAAGGTCAGTCAGATGAGAGCAAATAGCCAATGGATTACAGCATCTCCAAAGCCTTATTCACATTATGCTGGACTGAGAAGAAAAGTGGTCCAATAAAATCAAGTGTCAGGACAAGACGCATCAGAACTTGCTGTGTATGGGGCTATGAGGCTGCATGCTGATCTGAATGACCATGCTGAAACCTGTTAGATCTTATGGCGAAGGAATGGCTACAGGAAGCAGAGCTGCTGGAGGCTGGCCAATGTTCTTCTGGTAATTCTTTTGACACCTACCACCTACCTAAAGATTGCTGTGGATGACATGAATTTTCATGGTGAGTATTCCCTGATGGCAACTTTAGCAGATCTACTGGTAATGCCTTATGACAGACACAACAGGAAACCTGCCGAGGTCTTGTGGAGTCAACGTCTCAATAAATCAGAGTTTGTGGTATGAGGCAGACCTACACAATATTTGGCAGATTCTTTTTTAGGTGATCCTTCCATGTGGCTCAACCATTGAACGCGGCCATTAAATGTTAAAGTAGTGGAGGCAATGATCCAAAGTGTAGTTGAAACGCTTCCCTAGCTCACAGGTAATTAAGATTTGATGAGCACTGCTGATAACACAAGCTCACAACTGCACACACACCATTCTGCGAAACCTTTTGCCTGGTTTACAAGGTTGTTTTGATGTTTGCTTTCAGACTGTGCCCCTGGCCTTTCGATGGCTTTTGGAGGTCCTCCGTGGTTGGGTTGTTGGTCAGGCAAGGACGTTTCTGCCCACTGTGTTTTCAAACCGGAGCAGGTCAAGTCGGAAAGTCACTGAGGGAATCTCTCTGTCTTTCTCTGACATTCTGACATTCCGATATTCCAGCATTCCGGTCCCTCACAATGGTCCAGTGTTCTGGATTCCGGAAGCTGGACTGGAGGGGGATCAGGGTGTCGGGGGTTACATCACAAACAGGCTGTTCAACACACAAACTCTCAAAGAAGGAACAACTGGACCTTATAAGACAGAGGCGAAACAACAGTGAATGGATCCTCCAGCATGCAGTATCACAAATATGTCTTCTTATCTCTATGGTGAACCATTGACTACCTGTCAGAAACTCCACAAAGCATGAATACAACACACAATGCACTGTGTGTGATAGTGTGCATTTGTGACTGAGAACCTTTTTTTCCACAGAGTCTGCAATCTGGCCATTGTGTCAATTGCTTCTGCAGGACACTTGCCAGAATTGAGATAGCAGCCTAATGGGGACAGGAACCGACAGCCAGTTCTGAAGGGGAACGACTTACAAACAAGTAAAAACAAACGCTCTGTTAAGGGTTCTGAGAAGAATAAAGAACCAAGCTAAACAAATTATGGAGGGTGGGTTCGGTGGATGGCCGAATCGGAAGGTGGCCGGTTCGAATCCCGAACCGCCAAGGTGCCACTGAGCAAAGTTAAATGATGGGTTAAATGCACATTTCCTTGTGTCACCATGTGCTGTGATTTTTCACAACGACAATCTCTCCACTTTCACTTACTAGGCTATTATTCCAATCTATAATAAATACACAACCAGGTCTTTGTTTTCCATGCCCATCCTACTGGTAACAACGAGCTCTTCCCCATCAGCAGACTTCTAGTAAACGTTTCACTCCTGTACACCATCACATGGCACATAAATGACTAAATATCCCCTATTCCCCAAGCCTCAGGCTACCCTGTCCATTGTGAGAATTTGTATGATGGATCAGGTAGCTGGCACAGATTGGGTACTGCCAGTCTTTACTTTAAAATTACAGTGCTATTGATAAAAATACCAATCCCAAGAGCGTGAAAACATGGCCAGCAATAACTGCAGGTCTGATTCAATAAACCCAACCACCCACATACTGACACACATACAAATATAAAACTCTCAACAAGAAATCTGCAGCTGTTAACAAGCAGATCTAGCAAGCCGTGAAGAGTCAGCCAGAGCATGCCAGGTCACACTGCACCGGGTGTCCGTCTGCACGGTTTCACCACCAAATCACCACTCGGCTCTGTGAAGAGCATCGCTTCGCCCCCTCACCCACAAAGACAGAGTCTAACAGAGTCCACTCCTTCTGCTCCGCCACCCACTGAGATCATCTCACCCACCAAAATTAATTCAGCATTTTCCATTCATCAGCGGGCCACTTGGAATGAAGAAGGGAAATCTTTAGATTACAGTTCCTCCTAGGGTTGTGGACAGTCCGCGTCATGGTGGAGCATCTGGAGGAGTGCAGGATGTTGAATTTTGACCTTGCTCTGCATCATCAAATACATGGAGACAACAAAAGCCTTGACAACTGACTAAGTAAAAAAAGAAACCCAGCATTTGACATTTCTTCATGGAAGAATGACGCATCACCATTCCATGGAAATTAAGATTTATCTATGGGTTGCTGTGGTTACTATGTAACATGTAGCCATGGTTACACCATCCTGGCTACTGATGACTACTGTCTTCTGAACAGTGAGTGTCTGTGCTTTCCAGATATCCGACCACCCTGAATCCAGGTGCCACGCAGGTTTGGTGGGTGCACATGAAAGTTTCTAGTGGATTCCCATGCAGCACCATACGGTCACCGTTGTTTGCATGTTGTGGCTGAGAGACGCAAGCACCTTATGGAAAAATACAAGAACCAATAAAACAGGGCTCCCGTCCAGAGTGAGGGAGTGAGAGAAGGAAAAAGAGAGAAAATGGATGCTGAGAGGGTTTTTTTATAAGCGGTCATTAGACATAACTGCACACAGACAGGCAGAGACAGATTCACGCTGCAGGAATTCTAGCGATGAGCTAGCGACCGCATGCGAACATACGGAGACCTGAAGGAATGATGACCAGTGCTATAAAAGCACGAAAAAAAAAGAGAGAAAAGAGCAGGAAAGAGGGTGCAGACAAACTGTCCAGAGAACTTCCTTTGCACACATCACATGACGCAATCTTGCAAGAAAAAAAAAAAAAAAAATCCTAAGTCTTCCTTTGCCTGGACTTGAAAAGAAACTGAGGAAAAGCAAGTATGGAAAGCGAGAGAGAAAAAAAAAAAAGGAAGGCGAGTGAGAGGAGAGAGAGAAGGGGGGAACGAGGGAGGGAGAAGAGAAAACACAAGGCAAAGTGTTGTAGTGCATACCACTGGCTGGGTCACCCCGCGTCCAGAACACACATAAAATAAGCGAGACCTCAGATGAACTCCTACGCCGCTCAACTGCGCTCCTTATTTTCGCTCCGGGACGACAAGGCCGCCTCCTTCGCCAGCGCCGAACACACATTTAGGCGGCGGGCGCAAGCACGGCGACGCGCACCAGCGAGCGCACGTGCGCGTGGGTCATGCTAACGTGCGGAGAGCTTTAGCACATGACACACACACACACACACACACACACACACAGTTGCGCTTAATTTACTAGCGCTGCAGTCCGTGGACGACATCATCACCCCTCCATTCATAAAACGCAACTTACAACCGTGCCTAAAGCCTGCTTGTCAACGCAGATCAGTAAAAAAAAAATGCATATATGCACTTAGAGCCTCCTTATAGTGGAAAAAAGGGAGAAAAGGGGACAAGTGAGAATTACTGACTGAAGTGAGAGAGAGAAAATGGTTCTGGCTCAGTCCGGTCCCATCGCGCGTTCTCGTTGCAGTCACACATCCCTGGGCCCACCTATCGCATGCAAAACACATGACTGGAAGCGCAGCGCCGAGCCCTCCTTTCCCTCCCTCCCCTTTCCCCGTTCGGCAAAAACGGAGGGAGGGGTCCCGTGTCCTATGCTCCACATCCACCAACCAGGCCCAACCCCACCCCCAGCTCCCTCCCGTTGTGTCTGCCCTCTCCCTCCCTCCAGCGAGGGAGGACAGGCGCCCCTCTCGCCGGGCCCCTCTGGAGAAACGCTACAGACAGAGAGCAAAAACAGAGTGGGAGGGGAGAGTCGGGGAAAAGAGGGGAAGCTTTAAAAAAAGCCAAGAAGAAGAAAACGTGGGGGGAAAGAGTGCGGAGAAAATGCTCATTGAACTGAACGGGCGTGAAGAGAAGTACTGTCAGCGAGTATCAGAATCAGACCAGGGAAATCCCGACCCCCCCGCATGAGTAATAATATTAGTTATTATGCAATCATAACAGTTAATTGGTAAAAAAATAAAAAAATTTAAAAAAAACAACGCTACTGAACAATAGCACAAACGCACACGGGTTGAAACTACATCACCATCCAACACACGTTCCACCGCATTCGACTTTTTATTTGCATGGCCAGATTTAGCCTTGCAAACGGCAAAGGTCAAGCAGAGAGCAGCTAGGAACAACCGGCCTGGTGGCCTCTGCGTTAAAGAGTCGTGAGTGACACGTGACGGGCGCATCAGTCACTCACCTGAGCAACACGGACTAATGAGCCTGTGGCGTCCAGCCCAGAAACACGTTAACCTGCATACCGGGGCTGTGCGGGCCCCCCCCCCCAAAAAAAAAAAGAGAACGGGACATGCGCGGCACACCGGGGGGGACGGGACAAAACGACAGGTATGTGCAGGTGCATCGCCGGATTCCACGAGACTTAACATGGGGGGTAGCACATACCACAGTCTCCGTGAGGGCACCGTTACCGCAGGAATTGTCGGGGGTTTCACTGCTGGGGTGAAGATGGACGCCACACGTCCCTCGCGGCTTGGCGGGAAACCTCCGCGAGGATGCGCGAGGGAAAGGCATAAACGTTATTGTGCGCGATGGTGGCGGTGAGGAGGACAAGCGTGTTACATGGTGGGAAAGGGGGTGTCCAGGCAAGAAGTTCATGGTTCCGGCCAGGATATCGCCACTAATCTTGTTACGCGCGCCTTGGAGTCGAACCGACAAACCAGCGGTGAGTTTATGCTCACAAGTGAAACATTAAAAAAAAAAAATCACAATTCATTTCGAACCCAATCTGTTATTTTCTCATACAGACTGCACGGACGCGAAGTGCTGACCGTTCGGGACAGATGGGAATGGCGCAAAGTTGTGGCCGTTGACCGGCATACCTGCCAAAGGGGTAAACAAAGTCCCCCCACCCTCTTTATTTTACCAACTTTTCCAATCGGGGTTTTTTTTTTAAAAAAGACGGAAAAAAACAGCGTGCCTAACGTGACCCCCACTGTTCTGCAATTTTATAACGTATATATATATATATATATATACATACAGTATGTACAGTACATAGAAATCACCGTTCTTCTCACGCCGCCATAGCCTACATAGATTGCGCGGTTTACAGAGATAACCATCTACTGCTTACTCTGCGGCAACCTAGATAGCCAGCCTGTCACCAGAAGGACCAGCTTAACCAGTGGGATGAGTCCGACTACCAGCCAGTTTCCCAAAAAGGGATTCTGCCCAGAAGCCTGATGCACAACGCCACATTTTCGTACGCGCCGGGGAAATATCAGTCGTGGCCAGATGCCATTAGCTAATTTTATACTGTCACTCAAACGGGGAGAGAAGTGTGTGTGTGTGTGTGTGTGTGTGTGTGTGTGTGTGTGTGTGTGTGTGTGTGTGTCAGTCAACACACAGAATAATAATACACACAGAACACACAGACGACATTACGACGAGCCAACCAAACAACAGACGACTACATTAAATGGACATGAGATGAAATCTGGTCCACGCCGCCGCTATCTGGGTCAAAAGTTAAGCGCCGAGCACCGCGCGTTAATTCCACGTTGCGTTTTAAAGTCGTCTCTGCTCGGCGTTTTTAAAACACTAGGATTTTATTTGTTTTTTTTTTTTTTGGTTAAAGAATTCGTCAAAAGCTAATACGGGCTGCTGCTGAGGAAAACGTGTTTTCCACGAAGTCTGCTAAAAGTGGGGCATTCCGGGGGGCTTATAACGCGCACGACTTATTCCGCCAGATTTCGGTAAATATAAAAAACAAAAATAAAATTAAATTAAATAAAAAAAGAGAGAGAAATAAACTGGACGAAGAGCAGAACGCAGCGTGGCACGTCGGGCTCCACGCCGCCGGGGCGGCCCTCGCCTCGGACGCGACCATGCCCCACGGCTGGTCGGCTATCGCGGTCGGCGCGGGCAGGGTGGAGGGAGGTGTGCGTACCGAGTTTTTTTTTTTTTTTTTTTATCCCCACGTTGTGTAACTTGACAAGGTCCCCGCGCCGACGTCTAAAAATAATTCTATTAAATCCCGAACAAAACAAGCACACATGCGCGTTTGAAAATCTTTCACATCTCGGTCCGGCTGGCATTGGATGTTAGAATGTTAACGTTTTTGGGGGAATAACAAGTTAAAAAAGTTGGACCGCCTCGGCACCACGACGTTAGATCGACGTTAGCCTGCTTTTGTTTTGAGTCGCTCTGCACACACACACACGCGTATTAAAAATGCTAGCCGTAGTGAAATGCGCATTCACAAACCTCGTGTCCAGTCCGCCCGGGCCGAACTTTCTCGGTCGGAGTTAAATAAAATGACGCCGCGCTGTCATCCGCGTCCGACGCCAGTAAAAACTGTAAATCTGTCAATTCGGCAGCCAGAAGTTAGTTGGTTAGCAGTTAGCAGCGGGGCAGAAATACTCGGCAGCGGGGGGAGGAAAAGGAGAAAAACAACACGCCCACCGACTCACCAGCGAGAACCAGATCCGCACACGGGCGACCCGCTTCAGCTTCGGA
Organism: Denticeps clupeoides; assembly: GCF_900700375.1. Classification (NCBI taxonomy): domain Eukaryota; kingdom Metazoa; phylum Chordata; class Actinopteri; order Clupeiformes; family Denticipitidae; genus Denticeps; species Denticeps clupeoides. The sequence goes on from NC_041718.1 coordinate 16,255,592, forward strand.
CCCTGCGCGGCTCTGGCTGGCCCCGCTACGGCCAGGATTTAGCCCGGGCTGCACCTCCCCGCGGCTGCGGCGCTAGCTGCCTGGCTAGGTGGTGGTGGTGGTGGTGGTGGTGGTGTTTTTTTTCTTCTTCTTCTTCTTCTTCTTCTTCTCCCCCTTTCCTGCCCCGAGAGCTGGAGCTCCGGGCTTTGCGCGGGGGGCTCGTCGGGGATTTTTAATCCGTGCGCGGGTTCGGCGCGGCAGGGCGCAAACTTTGACGGCCGCGCTTGTTGCGACGTATGGAGAAAAAAATGTTCAACTTGACCCTAAATAGATGGGGATCACTTTCGCTCGCCCCGCCCCGGAGCCGCTCGGAGCGGAATTCTTCGCTCCTCCAATAACGGATGAAAGTCGAGGTCTTCGGGACGTTCCGGTTGGCGCAGCGTCGGGTGACACGCGCGCTCTGCTTGGTCGAACGCGACGCCGGTGACGCGCGTGGGCGGGCGGGCGGGCGGGTGGTGGTTGGGGAGGGGGGGGGGGGGGTGCGCGGGCGCGCGCACGCACGAAGAGCGCGAGAGACACACACGTTAAGGGGTGTGTCGTGACGTCAGGGCCGAGGAAGAAGTAAACAACCCTGTCCACGTGAGCTTCCAGGCGACATTCCTTGCTGCATTGGCGGGGGGGTGTGGTGCCTCCTGCTCCTCTTCGGAGAGCTCCTGTGGGACCCAGATCCCAGAAACACACATGCACACCGTAATGCAACATGAATCGTGCACTACGGGTTTATTACAATAGATTAGGGTTGTAACTACCACCCGTTATAATGACAGGTGAAGGTTATGCGACATGTGTAGTTCGGCGACTCTGCGTGCACAGCCGACTTCGGCGCAGGGGGAGAGGGGCGGGCGGTGCATGTGTGTTCATGCATGCATGTATAGGGTAGGGTCAAGCCAAGGTCGGGAAAGGAGGGAGAGGGACGGAGCGGGAACAAAGAAGGGGGCGAGAGGAAGCGAGGGAGAGCGCGCCGGGCGGAATGTCTGTAGGAAGGGGACCGGGAGCGAGAGCCTGAAAGAGGGCCGGGGGACAGGATGCGGCGCGAGAGGCCCATCCTGCGTTCCCCATCTTTCCCTGCTCCTCCCACACTTAGGAGCATGAAGGTCATTGTCTACACATGCAGGAGCCCCCCCATGGGTACACTTGTGCACGACTGACGATGATAGAGACAACATTGTAAAGGAATCACGGTGCACTGTTGTTATTATGCCATAATAATGTTGTTGAATTTTGTCACATTCATCATTCACAGTGCAACACACAGTTCAGCAAAAAAGGAAACTGAATATAAAGGTGAATGAAATTATATATGTACAGGATATATTGAATGTTGCATTACACAGTGGAATTGCACAAGGAGGTCAAAGAAATTGCATGGAAGGGGTTGTGAGGGTGAAGCAGAGCCATGACCTAGGAAAAGTCCTGATTAAGAACCCTGAGGGAAGAAGCACTTTCTCATGAAAGAATATTAATAGAACAAAGGAATGAAATTTAAACTTAAAAAATACTAAACCATATATACCATATAAAATACTAAAACATATATGGTATCCTGCCGTGACAATGTAAATTTCCCACTTGTGGGACAAATAAAGGATCATCTTATCTTATTTTTTCTTATATTACATGTGAAAATCATAGTATATCAGTAAATGCACATGAATCGTATTACGTGTGATGTGGCTTCTTCTGTGCATTTTTCACCTCTAACATTGACACTTGAAGTGCACTGGCCCAGAGCGCGGCCACGGCACGCAGGAAGTGCGGCTTTGTTTAATGTGCATGGGGTGGCGGCTGGCAGCTCTCACCCCGAGAGCGCCGCTTCCTGAGCCACGCTGTAATGCAGAGGTGCATTACAGTCTTCCCTTTTTTCTCCCTCCATTTGAATGAAAAAAAAAAAAACCTCTCTGCTTCCACCCTACTGAAGATGAATCTGATTCTGTCCATTTAAAACGTCCTGAAAATATATAAATATATATAAAAAATATTTTTTTTACAGTTTGCGATTCACTTTTTTTGTCATATTTTTTAAAACTAAAATATTTGATTTTTCCATTTAGAAATTATGAACTGTCTATATAAATATGTTACAACAGTGCAAGAAAGTTGCCATGTTAAACCTTTGAACAGTTTGAAGGGCTTCAGCTCATTTTAAACCATAAAACCCTGACTGAAGGGACCAGGATCGTGTGGACTTTGACTGTGTACGTTTGCAGACAGGCTCCGTAGAAATTTGCGCACCAGAACAATTATGCAACCTCCTCAGGCCTCAGTTCCTTTTCTTACTGTTGGGGCTTTCTCTTATACTCCTGCCATTCGCGCCATTATGTTTTCTGCATAAAAATGAACAACTTCAACCATCACGCTTCAGGAAAAGAAAAAAATTATTCTCCTTACATCCAGACGTGAACACGTCCAAACACGCACTTTCGTTTCGCAGCTATATTTATCATAAATGCGCAAACACCCTCACAAAACACACACATATTGCATTCCGTTTACACGTGAACCTCACTGGGTTGACCTCATTGGGATCCTTTCAACCCAGCAAGTGTTGACAGAAGAAGCTAAAAATACCACAGTTTGTGAAAGATTCGATTCATTTGATTTTTAGTTTTTTTTTTTTTGGTCCAATGAATGAATGCAGGCCCATCCCGGAAAAACACAAGCCGACTCACAAACACAAGCGCGTTAATGCAGGCTGCCAGTCGACAAAGGTCCCTGTCCCAAACATTTCAATAATTTTTTTATGTTATGCCAGCACAGCATTAGCCTCCATGAACACCCTCCTCAATTAAGGCACCGGCCTAAGCTGCCAAGATAACGAATCTGAGCTTAACTTTGATTATCGAAGAACTGATTGGTCGAATCCTGGATTCAGCATTAATGCTCTGGTCTGTGCAGACGTTTCAGGCAGCGGCGAAATTAATTAAAACACCAATAACCGTGTAAAAAATTAAAACACCGCAAGCGGCGGGCCCAACGAAACGTGTCCTCTGCTCTCAGCCCGTCACCCTTGGCGAGCAGTGGGCAGCCAGGACAGGCGCCTTTGGCATTCGAACCGGCAACCTTCAGATTGCGGGTCTCGCTTCCTCACCCGCCAGGCCGCCACCGGCCCAGTAAAGAACGCAGATACCTAATGATATAAAAGGGAACGTGTCGGTAATTTCGTGTGGACATCTACAGATCTGCTGATGTTGAATTGATCATGAGTGACCATACAAGCCTGCACATGGAGAACAGAAGATTTGCTGCTCGGAGAATAACAGGATAATAACAGGAGTCTTTCTCTACACACACCATGTCACCATAAACGCTCCAGGTAAATTGATATAGTTGAGTAATGTTGAGTAACAGGTGCCAGGGTCGCAGTTGTCGCTGTGCCACTCAATTTGTGACGCGAGCCGCCCAAAGGGCTCTTAACAACCATTGAATTATAAGAGCTCATTGACTTGAGAAAATAAACTAAATTGCGCCCTACAGGCCTGGAGCACCAACCGGGGTGGGCAAAACCGGGGGTTCGAGAAATTTCCCGGTGGAGCAAATAAAGCAACGTGGAGCAAAACGAATATACGCCAAATTACAGTCGCAAGGGAACGTTGTCAAAGTGCGCGTCGTCAATGTCCTGCGCAAACTCGGCCAAACGGACGCGGCTTACTGTCGCATATATCACAACGTAATTAAATGTGTAATTTATTACGATGTGAACGCCATGCTGTACTTTTCTTTTTATTTAATTGCATGCTCGTGGATCTGGCCTCGTCTGTCTCTGCTTCGTAATTCGTAGCGTCAGTTTTCCTCGTCTGTGTGGACATTTGCCTATTTAGGATTTTTTTTTTCTTGGCAAGGCAGCATTTTTGTGTGCCAAAATTGTAAATGGACGTATTAATCGGCGTTTCAAGGTGGTAAATGAAAACGCCAACGCCGGACCATTCACAACGGCGCTGAAATCTGTTTGGGGAATAGAAATGTAACACGAACCAGCACACACACACACACACACACACACACGCAGACACTCCCCCTCTCTCTCTACTCACACGACGCCACTGTCGCCCTCTGGCGGATTCCGAGCGACTCGCACTGAGCGACGCGACACGTCATGACGCAGCGAGCCCCGGTGCGGTCGCGTCGCGTCGCGTCGCCGAAACGGAAACGTGCTCGGTATCAGATGGCGCTGACGTTTGGCGTGCGGTCGTCGTGTTAGTGAAATCAGCCCGACGCCCGCGACGAATCGGGCGACCTTGAACTAGCTGCTGCCGGGTTGACTCTACGCATTCGCAACGGTTCTGAAATTTTAAAATAAATTAAAAAAAAAATAATAATAATAAAAATCGTTTCCAGAACATAACGCGGTCGTCGGACAAAATGTATGAGCGTCGCAGGATTGACGGGGCGCTCGCCGACGCGCAGTGAGGTATATGAGGCGCTCTCCGGGAGCGTGGCAGTCAGCGGTCCCATGGTGTAATGGTTAGCACTCTGGACTTTGAATCCAGCGATCCGAGTTCAAATCTCGGTGGGACCTCGTCCTTTTTCTTGAAAGGGGCGCGTTTGAAGGCATGAATTTCGGTGTTAATTGACGTGCTATTTACAGCAATAAATAAACAGTGTCAACAAACCAGTGACCGCTTTCCAAATTGCCCCACGGGGACAAGTGAAGTTCTTTGAATTGAATTGCATTGAATTGCATTGAATTGGATTCAGTTACATAATATAAAATCCCGCCCACACCGAAATCCAATTGGTTTACTTAGCAAAATTAGCCAATCAGGATGCTCTGTTTCTAGCACGGGCTAATTATGCAAATTAATATCGTGATAGAAAATAATGGCCAAAGTCGGTCACCGAGATCGAGCTGAATTTTATCACGATCATCAAAATATTGTATAATTGCACAGCTCTACAAAAAGTAGAGCCCTAATAACGAATGATCCATTATTTCTTATTATTGTTCAAGATAAATGTCTTCTCTTTATATTAATCTTTTTTTAAGTGCGGTAAATGCCTCTTCTGTGTTGCTGTTAGGGTTGTATAATTGTATAAAATGGTAGAGAAGGTAGTGTATAATAATTACAACCAGACAAAACATTTCAAACTCACAATTTTATTCTATAGTTTTTTAGGTTTAAAATATTGCTATACATAAACTTCTCAATCTTAATAAAAAGATGTGTAGAATATATTAATTTTGTATACAAAGGTCAATATAAAGGCAGACAAGCAGCACAATGCACAGCTGCAAAAAAAAACAAAAACAATACATAAATGTGACAATTTTCTTTGGTAACGTAGAATGTTGTGGTTTTAATGTTAAACATAGAAGGAGTATTAATAAAATATTTTACTAAATTGTTCTTTGTCTTACAGTGTTGCTGTGGTGAAGGCACTTCTAGTTAATATGGAGTAACATGTCTATCCCCTCTACCACCAAAAATTGAAAATGTAACTTTCAATCTGCTAACACTGTCGATCTAACAGTAACTTTGAGGCTGCTCCCTTCAATCGATGTTCTCCTCTGCATCAACCTTCCATCAAACAGTCATTAAAGGCAATGTACATTCAACTCCTCGTTGTATTTTAATACAAAAAGCACACTCTTCATAAAAAAAAAAATTATAAGTTCTCAACAGCATAGCTATTGACCACCACTGAGAAACAACAGCCACAAGACCTGTTGTTGTGATTATTTACGAATGTCATTTAATTAGGTCATCTTTACGACATGCTATGGAGGTCTTTTAACGATAATGCCCAACTGAGCTTGGACCCTCTATAAAGAAAGTGTTAGTTATTTTACAACCCCGTCCATTTTCTCTTTTAATTAACTCTGCACCATTTAATTGGTGTGCGTTTTTCAGTTTTATCGTGAAAGAGAAAGTTGGTGCTTTCTGAAAATATTGACTGGTTTAAAAATAGTTGGCGTCTTGAACAACTTAGTGCTACACTCTGCCTTAGTGGAGAATTTTGAACTTCCATTATTATTCTTTCTCTGCTAGAATGGTGTGTTGCAGTTCTTTCTCTCGTCAGCCACAATGCATTCCTTCGCTCTCTAAATCTCTTTCATCTACGCTGGGCTGCCCTTCAACCCCCCACCCTGCGTAACCCCTCCCCAGTCCCCTTTCAAATGTTCTCTCCCTCCACCACTCCCCTCTCATCTTCTGAGATGTGGTCCCAGCATGACTTTGTTGATGAAGTTGACAATGGCGGTGGCCGGCTGCTCAGGGTCCAGTTCAGCAAACAGGTGGCAGACGTTCTCCGAGGCACTGCCAGGACGCTTCGCCACAAAGCCGAAAATCCTGCCAACGACAGGACAGGAGGAGTCAGACAGCAGGCCGAAAAAAATGACAAATTTCCAAAAAGTGCTATTGCAAAAACAACAACAAAAAAAAGGAAAATGTGCATGTATGGTGCGTCACATAAACACAAGCACAAAGCACTTACCTGGTGGTTGTGTTATCAGCGTTAATCCACCTAAAGCATGTAACAAGAAGACAGAGGCAAGACTAAGACCAAGAAGGACAATAGGAATTGTGACCAAGAGAGGCTGTGAACCATGCACATGTGCACACACACACACATAGATCCATGCTTTTAATGGAAGCGTCAAACAGGCATGTCATGAGATATGGAATGATCTAACACATAAAATATACATAACTGACTGATACACAACAGGAAGACACATAGAAATTAGAATCGTGTCAATAGTCCATTGTTCTTAGTGCAACTCTTTGGAACTGCGATGCAGTTTTGCACCCACCTCCGGTCCTGAGGGTCCACACAGCTGAAAGTCACACTACTGATGGGGTAATGCCTCCTGAAGAAAACCCTGTACAGGATGAACAGGACTGAGCACCAAAGCACGTTTTCTGGGTGCTTGTATGATCTTGTTCTATACATGTGCTTACTTGCGCTGGCTGTCTGTGAGCGTGATGCCTTGAGCAGACACCTTAAAGTGAACCACTGTTCCTGTGGGATGGGGCTCTTGGGTCAAAGTGCACCTGGTTGCCTTGGAGATGGCCTGGGGTCCGGTCAGTGACTCAGTTTCCACAGAGTTCAAGTAGAGGACATTGCAGGCTGCAGGAGAGGGATTTCTGTTATACAACTGTAATTATGATGAGGGTTACTAGCGCCTCCTACTGACATTAGGTTAAGTTGCACAAGTTAAACATTTTGACTGCACATGCCCACACACATACCAGCGCCTTGTTTGAGCAAATCAGAAGCTGTGCTTGTATTTGTACCACCCTGAAGTTCCTGCAGCTCACCAACCAAATCTAAAAGGAACAAAATTAACGAACATATATTATATGCATAGACTCAAATCATCACAATTCAATTATTCTTAAAGGCGAGGCCATGATAACTCATTAAAATAAGCCCCTGCAAAAGCAAGGCTAGGAAGGAAGAAAGGAACGACAGACCTTTCTCTGGGATCACCAAGGCACAGGGCAGAGAGATTGGAGTGATCGAGTGCTGGTACACCAGAGCTGACAAACTTCCTGTGAAATTTAAACACGCGAAAGGAGCAGACTTGTTATCCATCATACAACATAATATGTAGGATGAAGATAATAAACGTTCTACTGCCCCTTTTCATCAAAATCAAACATATATTATGCATCACTTTCTATAAAAGATACATACAGAAGACATCTTATAAGATTTTTGACATTCTGATATTTGTCAAATATAATTTATTTCGACTGAATAATGTGAGCTTTGTGAATAATGCGTACTTTAGTGAGTTTGCTGATTTTACGTGACTGAACTAACATCTACAGCATGTGCCCAACCCAGTCAATCACCAACGTTCCCCCAGTTCTCTCCAGCTCACCAAAATACGTCTCGTTCTGGCATCCTTTAATCTTCACCCCACGAGGGCCCGACTCTATCAGAAAATGTCTGACCAGATGCTCCAGGGGGTCGCCCTTGTTTCCATGGTTATTAATACTGGGTGGAGGTGTGGCCACTCTGAGGGCCAATCCATAGGCGCCATGGAAAGAGTTGCTGTCCCTGATCAGAAAAGAGCCTGGCTCTTTACCCTTCAGCACCGCGATCGCTGCAGAGACATGAAAAATGTATTACAAGACGGTTTACCAATGTGTTTTGTAGATTACAGACTAGCTCACCTTGATCCCTTGAGATTCCTGGTTTGTACCAAAACTTTGAGCTGTCCTGCACAAACTTGGCAGTGACGCGAGGCTCAGACAGCTCTCCGGCGCCGGCAACGGCCGCTTTATGGTGGGGAGAGGCTGGCCGCTCGCTGACTGTGGGGGAGAAGGTGACGTGCAGCTGAGAGACAGAGCTGGAAGTGCTGGATCCCCCTGAGGGACACCCAGTGGAGGCAGTTGGGGTTGACGTTCTGCTGGGGGAGCCTGTGGTGTTGGGGGGTCTGCGTTTCTCCGGCAGCGGGGGCTGAGGCGGAGTTGTGGGGATGGTGATGGCCGTGTAACCTGTGTAGGGCACGTGTGGCACCGTCAGCAGGGAGTAGTAGTAGGACGCCAGGGGGAAGGAAGGTGTGGCGCAGCCATCGGGGACTGGCGAATGGGCTCGCAGATCCCCGCAGGTGCTGTCCTCCTCACTGGAACATGAGCTTTCAATCACAGGCTTCAGTTTCAGTCCATCTCTGGCAGCACAGAACATGGAGGACTCAGAAGAAGCACGTTGGTCTGAGGATGCTGTTGAGTGCCGAGGAGTTGAAGGGGTGAAGTCGGTGATAGATACAACATTCGCTTCTTCAGTATCTGGGCACCCATTGCTCTGAAGGTCAGAGCCGGTAATCTTCAAAGAGTCATGTGACAGGACTGGACTTGACCTGAGGCCACCAGAAGGCAGGCCTGATTCTTTAACAGTGTCCACTTCACAAGGTGGTGGCTTTGAGGCCGAATCTTCAGATGGGTCACCTTTCTGTTTGGCCAGGCACTGAGGCTGAGCTTGGTTAGGCGACCCATTCGAGCCGAACTTATCCTCCACTTCTCTTTTGCAGGGACTGGGAAGTAAAAAAATAAACAAAGAAGTACATTTGTATTAACTAATAAATGCATTCATATTAGCCCCTCCCTGAGAATGTGTGAAAACATGGATGCAAACCTGTCTTCAGGGTGGGCAGCTTTGTCTCCATTTTGGGCTGATCCGGTGTCTGTGTGAGTTGTTCTCTGGAGGTCTTGAGACAACGAGTTTGTAACTTTAACATCATCATCTGAAAGAAAAAATCAGTCTGAAAATCACTTTTAGGTGTAGACTTTTACACCTTTTTGAATATTTTATGTAATATATCTGCAATTTACAGTGGCATGCAAACCTTCAGCTCCCTTCAGGTTTTTAAAGAAATGCCATCAACTTTATTTCTTTCTGCAAGCCACTGCATGTAAATATTTTATCGTGGTGGTAAGTGTCTGAAGCAGGCGCTGATGTATCTGTTACTCAGGGCTGAATCAGGAGCTCCTGCGCTCATTGTGAGCGACACTGCAGGGAATAAGTCTGGATTTTGTATCACGCGGCCGTGACTTCGGGGTAATTCATGCACAGACAATGCCGCTCACCTGTGCATGGTCTCGGTTGACTCGATGGACTCTCTGCCTCTTTCAAAGTCTGGCTTTGAGCTAGAGCTTCCTCAGACACACCTGGCCTCTGGAGGGAGAGAGAGGGTGGTGCTGGGGAGGTTGTACGGGAATGAACCCCAGAGGCGTAGCCGTTGCTCTCCCTGCTGGGAGGTGGCGAGTGCGGTGATGGGGAGCAGGGACAGGTGGCCTGGGGAGTGTGGTAGCCGCTGCTGGAGCTGTGGGGACTGGGGAAGGGGCTGGACATGCTGGTCGTGCCAGGAGGAGGGGGATCTGGGAGGTAAGGGGTTAGGTCATGAACCTGAGGAGAATGGCAGCGTCTGGTGTATGGTGATTTCAGTGAGTGACGATGCCAAAATTCCTGTTCCTGTTCCCGCTCCCAGTGCAGAGACCCCTCCCTCCTATACCCAAATGCCACCTCCCTGGCCCATGGGAAGTTCTCTGATTGGTCAGACTGAATAGAGTGGAACGTTGGGTCCACCCGCCGCAGGCGAGCACAGTCAGGACAAGGACACGTGGTGGCAGGAGACGAGATGAACCTCAACTCCCGGTAGGGGCTGGGAGGAAGGGGTTGGGGGAGGGACCGAGAGGGTGGGATTTGGCTGTTGGAGTGGGAGGAGCAATGGTAAAGAGGACACACCTCCCCTGAGCAGTAGGCTCTGGGAAGTGCAGTCAGCGTGTGTGGATGATGAGGGTGAGACAGAGGCCCGGCTATGTCCTGTGGACAGAGGTGTCTCGAGGGAGTCTGACTGCAGGAGTGGTGAACACAGCGCCCCCTTTCCCACATGAGGTCTGGGTAGGACAGGCAGGGTTCCAGCATTGGGGGCGGGGACGTACGACTGGTGGGCAGGGTGCGGTGCTTTTGGTTGCTCTTGGAGACCAAATCACAACTGCCCACATATATTCCACTGGGCAGGTAGGCAGGGTCATACAGCGCACGAGGAGAATATGGCCGAGCGCAGCAAGAGTGCCTTTCTGGCCGGCGGGGAGAGGTCTCTCCGTCATCCAAGATGGCAGTCTCCCGATCGTTCTCCTGGCTCCGCGTCTTCTCCCTAGCTGGTCTGAATTCCAGTTCCACGCGCTCTCTGCATGTTTTTGGAGGTGGTTTTGGTGACTTCTCCTCTTGGAGACCCGAGGGTTGCAAAGAGTTCCCCAAATCCCGGTTGGAAGATTGAGGCTGGGCCTGGCTGGGGGGCTGAGCAGGGGGCTTCATGCCATTTGGGCATCCATTGGAGCCTGGCGCACGCCGTTTCTTCACCTGGGCATACAGACTGCCATCCAGTGGTCCACGTGTGTGAGAGATATCTGTGTGAGATCGTAGTTGCATTTACATTCTACAAAATGACAAATATATAAAAGAAACTATTTCCAAGAAAAAAAAACATTTACACCTGCATGAGGTTGCATTTCAGGCGATTCAATAAATCCACCGAAACATATTTTCTCAGTCACAACACCTTTACCAACATAGCTCTACCCATAATGATTTGTGGACTGATTTAATGTAGTAATCAAACCTATCCAATTATGTCCCATTAGCAGCCCACCCTTACCATGAATATAAAAGATAATATGCGTATGCTTATGAGTGCAGCTACCGGATTCCGCTACTCCCTGTGGGTCATTAGGTCAAGACTTCCAGTGACAGACAGTGACACCCTGTGTTCTGTGATTCTAATATTCAACACTGACTGGTGGAAAATTGTCTGTTTGTGTGTATGTGTGTGTTACCCTCTGTGCTGTCTTGGTGATGAAGGTTAAAGTTTTCATAAGAGTCCCAGCGTACAACTGGGTCAGAGGTGCCGTAGTCTACGGTCACTCCGGGGTCATTCTTCTGGTACGCTCGACCTGAGGGCAGACGCACATCAGCCAACAACAAACAGCAAACAGACATCCCTTCACTCATGCTGTGAGTGTCTGAGTACCTTTTATCGTTTCAGGTCTGTAAGAAAACACAAACTCCACCTTCGCATCCGAAGGAAAGCGGTCATCTGGAACAGAATCTCAGTTAAAACATTTTTTCCTCTTTCATAAAAACACATGTGCATCATTTCAGGGTCTGTAAATGTCTGTTGTTTGCATTTACCTTTGCATGCTTTATCTAACTCTTCTTTACCAAACCAAAGCTGAGCACCGTGCACAGTGCAAGTGTGGAACTGCACCCTGAACACGCACTCCCTCTCAAAGCCGTGGGCGTGCCGGTGGTAACATTTTACCTAAAAATAGCAGGGAATATAGTTATATACCATCGTGTGGCACACATTAATAATACATGTGATCATTAGATCCTCCCTTCCACAGGGAATCAGACAACTGAACAACTGAACAGGGAGTAGACACACACACACACACACACACACATACTACCTCTTCTATGTTTATGTTGGGATATTTTTGCACTTTTCCGTTTTGCTAAGCAGCACCTTTGCACTATTTTTCACTTGCCACTAATTTCAGTGATTTCAGCACTGTCGGTCTTTAGCACATGTTTTCAACATGGTTAGTCTCAAATGTTATCCCATTTTTGCACTTTATGTAACCGGGTTTGTCTGTGTCACACATGTGTCAGTCCGTAATGTTGTCTATATGTGGTACCTAGTTCCAGAGAAATGTTGTCTAACCTTCATGTAGCTGAAATTACTATAAAGCTGTGTGATTCAGTCTGGAATATGAACAGTGGTTATATTAGGGATTAGGTGTAGGGTTATTGTTATTTCAGGATGAGCTGCAACACCGGGGTATCATATTTAGTGAGCAGAGGCAGTGTCTCACCATGACGTCTCCCTTCAGCTGCAGCGCTGGCTCCAGAGTGACACAGACACGGCGACCCCTGGAGGCCTGGACGTCACTGAAGTGCCACAGATGCGCACACAGTTAAACAGAATAACGGACCACGGCACAACACAATAACCATAATTAACCCAAAATAACCACTGTATAACCTACTATATCCCAGAGGTGTAGACCAGCTGAAGGGACTGGTAGATCTTCAGGAAAGGAGAGTATCCTAAAAAGTGATAAAGTACAGCACATTTAAATTCATAAAAATAATTATGCATGATCTTAGACATTGACAACACTGAAATTGAATAGCTATTTATCTTTAATGCTGCCTTTGCAGCATTAAAATTATAAAAAATAAATAAAAATTTCACTGCATGTTTTTTAAAATGTTCTTTGAATCTTGAAAGCTGAATACAATACCTCCTCCAGACTGGAAATTTGGCAGTGTGGGTATCAGCACCTGGTGCAGGAACAGGGCATTGCTGTTGAGCTTAATGCTTCCAGAGAGGAGACCCCCAAAATAATAAATATACCTGAGAGAAGATTAAGACAAAACGACAGGAACCTGTAATTAGGGATAGAACAATCCTTTTGTTAAGAGTGCAAGATAAATTGATAGCGTTCTTTGATCCATTTCCTATTTGCACAGACCTAATTTAAATTTCCATTGAAATGGAAAGCAAGAATAGACACCGGATAGGCTAATGGTACCTGTTCTGAGAGGGCTGGAGGGAGTGGGAGATCTTATCTTCACAGAACTTCCGCATGGCAACGGTGGACAAAGCCTGGTCTGCCCTGTGGTCAGACACACAAACTTAGTAACAGTGTGTGTATAAAACCACACATAACCCAAAGCAGTGCAAAAAAGACTAACATCACACATGTACAGGAAAGGGTGGAACAACTATGTTACTCTCGGCAATGGGAGGTGGAACTTACCCTGCTGATATTTTACTGTAATGCATGTAAGCTGCAATTATCACACCAGTTTTCCCTTTGTTTCCCTGATGGACAGACAGGAGAAGTGTGTCTTTAGACAGCCAAAACAGTCAATTTTTAAATTAAATAAATTGTCATACTGAAAAGGACCCATATTCAGGAATGCATTATGCATAACAATGAACCAGTGTTCCTGTTCTGTTTTTTCAAGCCAGACATGATAATCTTGCGACAGACGCTGAGACAATGCATTTAATCCAGAGTGTCTGATTGGTTCCTGACCTTGCAATGCAGTACAACCACATGCTGAGGGTCAGAGGTCAGCCAGCTCTCCATGGCCTTGCACATGGCACAGATCTTATCAAGAGGGGGGGCGTGCAGGTCTGGCCAGCCGAAATCCTGTACCTAGTGGGCAGTAAGGGAGGTAGTGTGTAAAACGGTTGGGAAACCTGGGTCTGGTAGCCATCTAATCATCTCACGATGACACAGTGGCATATGGGGTAACTGAATGGCTGGCTCACAAGGCTGACTTTACCTTAGGGTTGAGTCTGCTGATGTCATGCCGTTTCTCAGACAAATTTAAGAGCTGTGGGTGAGACATCTTCAGTTAGTAAACTGTAGAGGGTACGTAGTTGATTTACTAGACAGAGTGCGATTAGTGTTGAAATTAAATACATAAATGAATGAATAACCAAATAATAAAATGTGTTCTGAATTATATAATAGGGAATTAAAACATCATTGATTAATTCAATTTGACAGGAGTTATGTTGAGCTGAATGTGCTGAAATAAAATAAATTGTAAAATATTTACATAAAAAAATATTGAATCTATTAATTTGAATTGAATAATTCCTGTCATATTGAATTAATCAATGAAATAATTAAAGACACATTTTATTATTGAATTGTTAGATATCTTTTTAATTTGGAAACTCTTTGCATTCCTTATAACTATGCTCCATAATATTCTTTATAATGCACTTTGGAAATATATTGCTTATATTTTAGATGATACGTGGCTGAAAGAATACATCATAATTTAATTAAATGGGTTAATCAATTAATGTTAATCAGTATTCTATTTACCCATGTCTGATCAATTTAATAAGCACTTTTGTGACATGTCCAGCATCTTATAGAGCATCACATCTACTAATATATTATTTTGCATATTACACATATTTTTTTATTTTATACACATATATTTCACATTACTGCATTCTCACAATACAGTTGCAAAATAATGTTTATTGCTATAACTTATTATAATACATTGTGATTTATAATTAATACACACATTTAAAAATGTACACATTCTGGCCAAAATGTATATATATTTTCAACTAACCAAGAACTTGTCCTGGTGCCTGGACTTCAGCATGGCAGCTACTTCCTTGATGTTGTTATGGTAACGCTCTTCATCCAGGTCCAGCAGGAAGAAGACACAGATGATTCGCTCTGTGATGTAGGTGAGGTCAAAGTCATAGTGCCTCTCCATCACCACGTCCATCACACGTTCCACGCTTTCACTGTGGGGAAACCCAGTTTTAATCAACCCCGTCTTTTTCCAACTGAGCACTGAGGGCCTGTTGATTACGTATTTTTTAGAATCTTTCACATGTAGAGCCGCCTGTATACCTGCACAGAGAATTGTTCAGTTTGTTGTCAACAGGTTGGGATGAGCCCTGTGTGATAAAGATGACAGCCCTAGTTAACACACTGTACAGTATTGCACTGTAGTGTAAAATATCCATTTGACACAACAAATGAAGCGATTTGGTTTCAGCACCTCTCATCACACTTACTGGATCAGAGGAGGGAGCACGTGACGAGGACGCCTGTGGGAAAGCAATAAATGCATCAATAATCAATCAGCAGAAGATAAATGATTACATGTGGGCGCTCAGCCTGTTTGAGATCAGCTGTAAGTGGGGAGACAGAGACAGGGGGGCTACAGTGATGGAGCCGGAGCAGATGGGCTGGAGTGGCTCCCAGACACAAGCCGTCAGCGGGGTTTGTCCTGTCGAACAGTTGTGTGTGTGTTCACAAGTGATACGTGGAAGAAAAAGAAGGACTCTGTCTGCCAAGCATTACTCTCCACTGCAGCAATGTCAGAGGATTACTACACATCCCATGTGGTGTTTAACAGCCTTGTTTAAAGCCCATTATTGATTTTTAATGTCTGTTTCTCTCAGACTGTCTCATACATCCCCTTATAAATACTGCACATGAATAACTGGGACCAGATTGTTAAAAGAACAGTGCGGACATCATCGTTTGGGTGGATTTATTGGACCATGCATCCAAAGAAGTGGTAGAGCCGCAAACATGAGAACTAAAGCAAGCCTGGAAATCTCAATCTCAAACAGGAACAGGTGAGGTCAGCTAATGTAATCCATACATGTGACTAAGCGCAAAAAAAAAACAGAACACAGACCGCAGTGCAACCGCTAAAATAAAGGCAATATGCAGTAGGGAATGGGGGTGTGAACGATAACCGCAGTTTACTAATTCAATACACTCACCAGAGACAAACTTTAAGTAGGTACACCTGCATACACTTTACATAAAACCTGAGTAATCCTACAACTAATACAAAATGCAGCAGCACGACTGATCTTCAACCTTCCCAAATTCTCCCAGACCGCCCCTCTGCTACGTTCCCTCCACTGGCTCCCAGTAGCTGCATGCATCAGATTCAAAATACTGATGCTGACCTACAAAGCCAAACATGGAGTAGCACCATCCTACCTCACAGCCCTTATTACACCTCGCACTGCACCTCATATACTCCAACCTCCAGTACTGCTCGCCTGGTCCCTCCATCTCTGAAGGTACGTGGAAGACACTCATCTAGACTCTTCTACGTCTTGGCCCCTCGGTGGTGGAATCCACCTTGAGGTCAGAACAGCTCACTCGCTGAGCACTTTCAAACAGCAGCTCACCTTCCTCTTTAGAGAATATTTAGATGAACTTGTAACCTTCTTATTGTCCTACTTATGTATATAAACTACAACATAGTGAATATAAACATTGTATTCATAGTTGGGGGTCCTAGTGAACCAGAATTGATCACATCATTGATGGTAACATGAAAGCACGTTGTAAGTCGCTCTGGATAAGAGCGTCTGCCAATTGCCTTAAATGTAAATGTAAACCTGAGATCCATGGAACATCCTGGAACTTTTGGTGCAGGGCGGACTCACCCATGGCAGCACACATCATTCACTTAGCCAGTCATACCTAGTGACCAATAGATCTAGTTTCATGTCTTTTGACAGGTTCCAGACATAAAGCCAGGGCTGTGGTTAAAATCCATAACCTTGGAGGTGTGAGGCCCGGGACTTTTTAAAAGTTTATATGATTGGATGTAAAGGGCAACAGTCACATTTGGCATTTTCCTAAATGCATAGAAATATCCCTATTTCTGAGATCTATGAGACATAAACTCTGGATCATCTCTCCCTCTGCTTACTTCCTGCGTGTTGTGAAATGTGCAGGCTGATTAGAATCACAGAAATAATATATTCTTCTTCTCATGTCAAGCCATTGCTCTGAATGCACACAAGCCCTCCCCTCTTTATCTTCCAACAGTAGCACATATAAGACATATACGTTTTTTGGTAAAGGGTCAAAAGATTCTCAGTATACCAATGAAACCAATTACAATTTCCTAAATCCAAAATGCTCAACTTTGTCTTTCATCAACTGTTTGAATTGTAAGACAATTAAAAATGTATCCATATCTGGACTGGTCCTACGCTGGGGCAAGAGGGCGCAATGCCCCCTTAAACAAACATCCTGCCCCATCAAAGCAAACTTTTAGAGAAAGAAAATACTAATTACCCTCAAACTGATTTACTACAGTAAAAAAATCTACTGGAAAAGGCACAAATTAGACGGCAGGTTTCCGCTTGAAACCTGTTTGAAATTTATCACCCGTCATGACATTTGTCCTCACTGCGCATATGAAGTTCAAGTAGCAGCACAGCTGTGACAGACACAAGCAAGCCATTTTAGTCTGGTCTCACCTACTTATCATGACTGGAACAACATGGAGAAAAGTCATTTATACTGGTAAATCAAATGAATTTTTGGGATCCTCTCCTTTCTAAAGTTCTTTTTCTTCTTCTGCTTCCGACGTGTTCATATTGCTTCTGTAATGTGAGCAGTCGGGTCGTATCAGAGTGTACAGCAAACATGAGCACTAAAGCAAGCCTGGAAAATTCACTCTCAAACAGGAACAGGTGAGGTCAACTAATGTAATCCATACATGAAAAAACAGAACACCGACTGCAGTGCAACCGCCAAAATATCCAGTTTCATGACAAAGGCAGCTATCCAGAGCACCCCCACCCAGCCCATTTCCCACCTCCGTTGCCACCATTTGCCTCCTCATGTATGCCTGTCTAGAACTGATCCTGGTAAGACCACATTTACAGCAGATGCCCTTATCCAGAGCGACTTACAACCAGTAGTTACAGGGACAGTCACCCTGGAGCAACTCAGGGTTAAGTGTCTTGCTCAGGGACACAATGGTAGTAAGTGGGATTTGAACCTGGGTCTTCTGGTTCATAGGCGAATGTCATTCATGCAATAACTACTCTGTTCTCAGGATTTGGAATAGGCCAAGGAAGAAGGTAAATTCATTCAACAGGTCAAATCAGGTGAGTTTAGCTTCTTTTTTGCTGTACACAACACTTTGCCGTAAACAGAATTGAGCTCAAGTCCTCAGATTTGAAGTCACGTAGTTGTCATTGAAGTTCAATGATCATAAATAATAGCCAGCATCTGAAATACCACAACCCATGCAGTTGGTGAAGCTTCATACACTAAGCAGGGTTCAAATGCACATATCAGACATATCAGTGAAAGTGATTGTCATTGTGAAACACAGCACATGGTGACACAACAAAATGTGTCCCCTGCCTTTAATCCATCACCCTTGGTGAGCAGTGGGCAGCCATGACAGGCGCCCAGGGAGCAGTATGTGGGGACAGCACTTCCTGCCACAAACTGCAAATCACATTTGCAAAAATGTCATTTGGTCTGATTCAGGCAGAATAATGTTTAAAACCCAGGATGGGCTTGGTGGATTCTGGCTGATTATTCTAGTTGAGGCCCCCAGACTGTAGGACTGTTGGAGATCTTATTATGGCAAGAGAAATTCCATGGACATTAAAAACAGAAACAGGGATTATTTAGAGGGCAACTGATACTCTACAGAAAGTTTGTCCCCTAAGCTGCCATCTTCCCTGTCCTGCTTTCCACTCTCTCTCTCTCACACACACTCTATCTCTCTCTCTCTGGCCAGGCACCCCAGATAATTACAGCCCCCGAGCCAATTATACAAGCATTTCCTGGACACCAGCCTCACAAACAAGCCAAACAGAGACCTGGAGCCGCTGCGTGAGATCCGAGCGATGCTATCACACTGCACAAACACAAAATCAACACAATAGTCATACTGTAATAACATGATGCTGCAATAACACGATAGAGAGGTATTATTATGTGTACACAATTCATGAGTCTGCTGACACTGTCAAGGGTCAGAGTTCATGTAACTCAATTCTGCTCTTAAACCTGACTGTGTCAGTTGAGAAGTGTATGAGTGCAAGAGATATCCAGTATTGGAGAGTTTATATTATTGGATGTAAAGGGCAACAGTCACATTTGGCCTTTTCCTAAATGCATAGAAAAAGAATATTTCTGAGATTTATGAGACATAAACTCTGGATCATCTCTCCCTCTGCTTACTTCCTGTGTGCTGTGCACTGTGCAGGCTGATTAGAATCACAGAAATAAATGATTCTTCTTCTCATGTCAAGCCATTGCTCTGAATGCACACAAGCCCTCCCCTCTTTATCTTCCAACAGTAGCACATATAAGACATATTCTTTTTTTGGTAAAGGGTCAAAAGATGCTCGGTATACCAATGAAACCAATTACAATTTCCTAAATCAAAATGCTCAACTTTGTCTTTCATCAACTGTTTGAATTGTAAGACGATGAAAAAATTATCCATATCTGGTATTTTATAAATATGGCCACTACAATTCACACTGTATGGACACTGGGTTGGTGAATGCTGGGCTGGAATTGAGACAGTCTCGTTGCTTTGGGGCATACACATGGGGACAGATATGGAAAGATTTTGACCTTGTGCAGCTCTCCAGTGACGACTGAAGTCGAGATTAAATAGGTACACACCCGGTTTGCTTGGCCAGAGGCTATTTCACCCGTCGATGTAAAATTTGGTTGGTGGTCTCCACATTATGCGTAATCTGTTTACTCTTCACTTACTTCCTCCATCAGTCTCCCTGATAAAGTATTACAGACTTCCTCTGCATTAGACACACATCTGGCTCTGTTCAGTCGCCACACACCAACACACACACTCATGCGCACGGACAGAGGTATCCGCCTTAATGGCTTCCCCTGAGGACGGCCACCGTTTCCCACATCACACAAATCCACTCGAACAACAGCTGGCTGCGATCGGCCAGTTGAGCCGCCATGCTATGATTCTATAAGATGCAGACACACAGAGAGCACGCTTCCCGGGATCTTTATTAGGTTCATTCACTGTTTGGACACTTTCTGTTACAGGCTGCTGTCATGCAGGGGTCACTTTCTGATCAAAGAGCCACTGCTGACAGACATGACACCGAGACAGGACGTGGGCGCCCCACTGCAAGGATGTTCTTCAGCTCCGCACCAAACATCCTGCAAGGTTGAACCCCGAATCCTGATCTAGAGAGCAGGTGGCCTGTGAGACCTTCAGGAAAGTGATGAAAAGATCTTGTTGTCCCATTAAGAGAACAGGTGGAGAGAGATATTTGCCTCAAAGCATTTCCAGCACCGCCCAGAGCGTGTATCATGCAAAAAATGTGACATCTCAGTGCATCATCACACGGTGCGTGATTTACTGTAACGACTAACTCAGCGTCCCACCACAAAAACACACACCATGTATGTGCACCATGTGTCCCGTACCAAAATAAACGAGGAGAAGAGGAAAAAGGATGGCGAGCTAGAGGGATACAGAGCGAGACAGAGACCGGGAGACCAACAGCTGACTGTGGGGCTTAAGAGACTATTTTGGAGGCTTGGTCCATCATGGATCATCAGCTGGTCTGTCTCCTCAACACCTTCTCTGAGTGTCCTCTTTATTTTTAATATGTAAGCCTTCAACACGCAACCCCCCCCAAAAAAACACATCTAATTCCCATTCCTGAAACATTGTGCACAGCCATTGGAAATGCACAAAAGTGCATCGTGGGTAACGTAGTCCATATCCTGTCCATCACAGGAAGCACAGCCATGTTGTGTAATTAGGACCCTGGGTGCCTTTTTATTGCTTCCTGTCGCGGCGGGGGCAGTAGTAAAGGCGTCAGTGGTCCGCGGAACACAGATTGCGTTACAGCATCCGGACCCGCGGGCCAAGGTGAGGATCACAGTAACAGCTAGGGCATGAAGACGAGCAGGGAAGAAAATGAAGTGTCCCATCGACCAGTCCTCTGCCAGCTTGGAGCTTTCTGGTCACCGTCCATCAGGGAGCATTACGCTGGACAAGTGGTGAAGGGCTAAAGAGCAGTCGCAGTGATCCGCTTTGCTCAGTTTTCTGTTTTCCCTCTCAAAAAGATGCTTAATCTAATGAAGTATGATTTATCGCAACATAAACATAATTTTTCCAAACAAAACACCAATATGTCTAGATTTATTATTCAGATAAGAAGGCTTTAAATCAAAGAAAACATGAAGAACTTTTAAATTGACAGTTCTGTTATATGTACGTTCTATTTATCAGAACGGCTGTAGAACCAAGCCAACCAACTTAATTCATTTAATCTAAATACATCAAGTTCAAAAAACACAGGTTTCGTAAAAAATACAGTGTTATCACTCTTACCGCTCACATGTCTGTGTCAGTTCCAGCACTGTCAGCGCTGCCAGTAAGCATACTCTTCACATGGACAGTTGTCCTCTCGCTCTCACTCTCTCTCTCTGTCTACACTTTTTCTTTCCCCAATCACCCTGCAACACAGTTTATCTCTTCCCAAAATCGCTCTCCCTCGCTCTATCCTCCCCCCAAAAGGGGCGGGTGAGGGGCTGTTACATCCAGGATCAAGAAAAAATAGAGGCAAAGCGGAAAAATACGCACAGACGGGCTGTTCAACTGTCCTCCGTATTCACTCAGTGACCAGCTGCTTCCTTTCTGAGCGCAAGTGTGTGTGTGTGTGTTTGTGCATGTTGATCTGCGCGTAAGTGAATCACACTGACAGGACTTATATTGCAATCGTTATTCCTATAAATACACAGGTCCCTGACACAGTTCACTATAGCTGTCCTGGCATGTCCTTATATATGTGTGTGTTTGTGTGTCCCTGTATAATCCATCTGCATTGTTGTTGCTATGGAAGCGATTCTGTGTCACCAGAATAATCTTTGGTATTAAACGGCAGCTGGCCCGGCCAACCCCGATTCACGCGAAGCTCTGCGTGGCTATTTGACCTTCTGAGATGAGACGTCAAGGCGTCAAGGCAACGGGAAGTGTGGAGTTTGTCTGACATCAGCAGTTTTGTCCCCTTGAGTACGGTCATGGGCCGAGAGGACCAGAAGCGAACTGAGCTCCTCTTCAGCTGCATAAGAGGAGCAGCAGCTGTGTTTATGAGCTCAGGCTCGGGCACTTCAGCAGGACAATGACATTTTTCATCCAGCATCAGCACCGCTGCACCATCCACACAGACCAAAAAAATAAATCAATATTCTGCATCACTACTGGGACCAACACATGCATGTGTAAATACATAGTGTTTTACAATATTCTATAACAATTTACACATTCAAAATTATGACCCAGCACGGTGCTGACAAGTGACCATTGTATTTCCTCAGATCCTTCTCTACACAATTAAAAAAGTCTTACCTTTGCTTCACATTTCTTGTGTATAGACATTTTACTTTCTGCAACAGAGAAAATGCAGAAGGTTCAGAATGTGGTAATGTCTAATATTAGATATTAATCAGTGTGTGAGAGAGATACCTTTACAAAAGCAGCCACTGGTGTCTATGGTCTGCCTGCACACTCCACATTGGTGTTTCTTCTTGAAACTCTTCGCTTTAAAGGCGTGTGGCCCCGTCTTCCCGAGCTACAACAGAGGCCAGAGGCGTGAACCAAGGATTAGATCTGACACCCACTGGTGTGAATTCACTTACATTCGGATGTGAGGGGCAGGTGTAAATTAGGGTAGCACATTTGGGGTCCTGGGTTCAAGGCCTGATGGGGTGACCAATTGAATTCTGTAATACTTCATTACAAAACCCTTACCCCCATCTAACCCCAGCCCACTTTTTGCACTAGCACCTGTCCCCCCTAAATGTCTGCACACCCCTGCCAGAACAGTGCTGGGGCCCACCCTGAGCAGGGCGCCATGAGGGTGTGTTTACCATGGGAAAAACAAATTCTTTGTGTCATTGTGTCTGTATGCCTATACTTGGACATTTAAATATAAAGGTAAATGTTATACATCGCAGGTGGGAGTGTGTTCGGTTCCCTTTGCTCTGTGTATTTACATGCTCTCTGCACACAGAGAGACTGGCTTCAGATCACAAATGCATGAATACTCAATTTGTGCATGCAATATACATACAGGCATAAGGTAAGGTAAATCCATAAGAGAAGAGAATAAAAAAACAGGATGATGTGAGAATGGAGCTTTCGACCAGTTCTTTCTTGTCGCGCTCCCCCCCCTCATCAGAGCAGTGGAAATGTTTGCGCAGCTGCCATGGGCCAGGCAGCAGACAGCAGAACACCTCCCACCAAACACAGCGCCATGGGCAAACTAATCACCAGAGGTGGAAGCAGCGCATTCATTTCACAGCCGGGATAACACAGCCTCTAGCGTGCACTTCTGAGATAGTGTGTCTACATTCTGCTCAAATTGCCACTGTCGTGATTCCTGTGAGACCTCCGATGCAGAAGAAGGTACGTGGGACCCCAGCGGCCACACAGAGACACAGATAGAAACAGCATCTGTCGCTCACGCTCATGATAACTGGAACCCGTGCGCTGTTCACGCTCAAGTACGGCAACGTTCTGGTAAACCGTTATAACCCCATTCCAACTTCATTCAGCTCGTCATGTATGTCTGCAAATGCACACCCCAGAACAGCTCCTGACAGACGCAGATGCCAAACCACCATGGTTTTTTTTTTTATAAATTAAAATCTACATGTGCAGTGTTTTATTTCTCTTTTGTGGTCCGAATGGCTCTGAGTGTTAAAGGTTGCCGACCCCTGCTCTAGATGTACTATGAGCTAGGGAAACAATCTGATGGCCAGCAGGAGAGTGAACTGTCATCATTAACCGCATTAGAAGTAATCCCTGACTGTACACACCAGGTGGGATTAAACTGTGCACCTTTTCATATGTTCATGAGTTTCAATCAAAAGCTCTTTTTATTTGAAGACCCTCTGTCCCATCAAATCCCAGATGGATCTATCATATGCATCATATAATTTTATATCTCAACCCAGAATAAGAGATTATCGAATGCATTTTAGGTTTTGCATGCAACACACACAAGCCTTATTACAAACAAATATTAAACTATTCTGAACTTACATCAGATGTGGTTTGGAAACCTAAAGCATGCACTTATCCTCATTTGGACAGACTGTGCACCATCTCCAACAAGTTTTCACTAATTCGAATATATGTGATGTTTTCAGGACTACCTGTGTTTGTAAGATCTGACACCAACAGGCGTGGACACTGTGGCACAGGCGTGTCCTTACTGCTGATTACATTCAAGATTCAAGATTTATATTTGATACATAAAGCAGTAAAACACGCAGTAAAATGCATCCTGAACCACTCTTTTTTGACTGTGTAATAGAATTTAATAAAACAGACTAATGGAGAAAATGAAATAGAATAAAATTAGAATAAGGCTAGTAAAAAATAAGCAAAATATTATGTTCAATGAGAATGTGAGACACAGATATCATGGCTAGTGGAAATGTAGAAAATATCTGTCATGTTAGAACGTGTGATATGTGGTTTTGTACCGTGGTATCGTTTTAAGAAAAGGTTGTCGTTTCTATTCCTTACTCCAAATTTCCAATCTGGACTCAGCATCATGCAATGCTGATGTAACAGAATATTATCAGTCTGCATTTAGTTATGTTGTCAATGAAGGTGTGGAACACCTTATGTAATTTTGCCTCAACACTGAATCCCAGAGACTGAAAGTAAGGATAAATTAAAAGTTTGGCGACTAGGAGACATAATTAACTCTACTAAATCTGTGTAATAACCCAACAATTGTACTCTCTCAAAAAGAAATTCTGTGCAATTACTTTACATTAATATAAGACTAAATATTTAAAAAATCCTACAAGAACATGCCTTGTAATCACAGAAGCATGTCATCTTACCTCATTTCTGCATTTCTGTTTAAATGGTAAAGAAAAACGATTCCTCCGTCAACCACTAGGTGGAGGGCTCAAATAAACGATGCCCTTGCTGTGATATGTATTCATTAATTCTAGCAAACTGGCCAGCACAATCAAGACCGACAAGCTAGCTAGTTAGTAATAATCACAAATTAGATTCCTTTTCACGAGAGTCCAGCAAAACCAGCAATTTGCCTCAGCGATGGTGGACCACACAGCTGCACAGCGCAGGCGGCAGGCCAGTCTGCTTCACAAACACCTTCTAAATAATCTGTCGTCCCAGGCAACTTATCTGAAGTCTCACACCTGCAAAACACTCACACACCTGCGCAGTTGAACTGGCAGATGTTCGCTAACACCAGTGGCTGACATACTGCCAGGTAAAACAAGCACCTGAGGTGAGGCTACTGAAACTGCTGCATTTACAGCCCTTATCCAGAGCGACTTACAGTCAGTAGTTACAGGGACAGTCCCCCCCCCTGGAGCAACTCAGAGTTAAGTGTCTTGCTCAGGGACACGATGGTACTAAGTGGGGTTTGAACCGGTGTCTTCTGGTTCATAGGCGAGTGTGTTAACAACTGGGCTACTACCACCTCTACAAGACCATGTTCACTAACAGTTTAATTTGGCATCTGCATCCTTATCTCCATTGTATCTTGTGTCACTGTTCCTCTTTAGACCAGGAATTTAACTTCATTTTCAGCAAAAAATATTAGGTTGTTGTGCAAAGTACTCACAACTGGACCTGACTGATGTAAACTAATTATTTCATGAATAAAACCGAACAGCGATGCCTACAGGATATTTTACAGAATTACACAGCGTCGATACAGCCCACACACACACACACACACACACACACACGGGACTAACGCATCAAAGCACATTTACACTTCAGTTCCTACGGCACCCAAACATCTGTTTTTTTATTCAATGAAAACTGCGGACGGCCAACATTTTAATGCCGTACACTGTGACAATGGTTCACTTCTGCCGTGTAAATTGTGTAGCTTTCAGTTGAATCGGGGGGGAGAAACACATTCGGGACGACATCGCAGACGTTCAACACCGGTGCCAAAGAGAATCCCAAAGAGGAAATGTTCAGTTGTGTCATCATTTCTTCTTCCACCCTTCCACTCTGTAGCCAGAGTGCGGCTCATTTCTTTGGTATTTTCTGTTCAAATGCATGAAACCCTTCACAAGACAAGACAAACGGGTGGAGGAGTTCAGGGGGACATCTTCAAGTGGATAATTTTTCAGTTTTCAATTTTGCATCTTTCAATGCACCAAACTTTCCTCCTTTCTTGCATGTAAAGGCTTGTGCACGAGTGTGTGAGTGTGTGTGTGTGTGTGTGTGTGAGACTGACAGGCCTTGGTGTTGACACACTTCATCACTGGAGCCACAATTCCTGGAGCATGTAACAGGAACAGTCTACCCACCCACACACACACTCCAGAGTCAGGAAGAGACGGGAGCAGGTGGAAAGCCCGAGGTATGCTCCCACCGTCCTGGAATTCCAGCGGGTATTTATATCCGTTTGCTCCATGAGAAGGGGAGACGGCAACCAGAATCGCGGCGAAGCGTGTTTGTAAATCACTGCACGCCGTACTGTACGTGCGAATGGCTGTGCGTGCACCGGAGGGCCACTTTTGAGTTCGTCTCCCAGTGCGCCCCAGCATTCGCCTGCACTTTTACAGCCTGCGAGACGTTTACAGCGTCCTGAACGGCTTGTCCTCAGACACTGTGAACTAGTTGCACCTTTCTTCTCTGCTGGATGTAACCCTCACATAAACGGAGAAGAGTGTGACAAACGGCAAGGTGACAAGGGCACCAAAGGTGACAGAAAATAAAAGTGTCTACATAAGACCAATAGAAATGTCCAGCTGATGAATGCACAGAGGTGCAATAATATATATACACGTGTATTTATTTTTATCACTGTAGGTTGGAGAAGTTAGAAATTCCTGCCTAAACCAACCAACCATTCAGTCAACCATGCTGGACAATTGCAGTGTTGAGCGTGATGTTTCCACAATCCCGGCTCCACTCACCTCAGTCAAGCTGAGAATCTCTGGACAGTCATCAGGGCACTCTCTGGTCTGTGGGGGTCCGACCAGCATGTGCCCCCTCTGCCTAAAACAGCACAGGTCGCTGTGAACGCACCCCATGGCTGTCTTCTCTGTCCACTCTCTTCAACCTTCCTTCTCCAGACCTCAGAGACGTGAGCCCAGACCCCGTCCTCCGGCTCCTCTCCACGCTCAGGCTGAGGTCTGTGGTCTCACCCGCCCTCCAGCTTCTCAGGACTCTCTCTCTCCCACCCTCTCCCTGGGTGTCCTCCTGGTCTCCACGCACACACACACAGCTGTTTTTGTCAGATGACGTCAAGCATTTCCACCCTCTCCGGCACTCGGCTCTCCTCTCGGCCACAGGGAAGCTTCACACTAGCACTTCTGCTCCCGGGATGCCGCAAATATGTTTTTTTTTAAATCTACACGCGGTAACATCTCTGTGTCCTTGCCAGAGGTTCTGTGTGTGTGTGTGTATGCTCTACCCTATGACAAACTGACACCAGAGTTTGCTGGAACCCAATCCAGCTCCCTCATGACTTTGACTTAGATAAGTGGATTTACAGGATGGGTGGATGTGCTATACTCGCCTCAAATGTACATTCTAATATCTGTCCCCTGGGAACACCTACTGCCGGAAGATGTCGACCGTCATCATAGGCTGTTCACTTAAAGGGAGGAATCACTCCTGGACCAATAATATATTAGCTGAGCAAGGACTGGCCTTAAATAATCTGGCAAGGTTTTCACACAGACTAGAACCTTTAGTCATTTACAGCATTTATCAGACGCCCGTATCCAGAGAGACTTACAATCAGTAGTTACAGGGACAGTCCCCTCCCTGGAGACACTCAGGGTTAAGTGTCTTGCTAAGGGACACGATGGTAGTAAGCGGGAATTGAACCTGGGTCTTCTGGTTCATAGGCGAGTGTGATACCCACTAGGCCACTACCACCCACCGTGTTGACCACTCAACTCACCTCAAAAATATGTATTTACGATGCTTTTGAAGATTTTTTAGAGAAAAATATACATTGTACTTTCAAACTTTAAATTCTACAGAAAATATACATTCAAAATATGCTAAGTATGTTTTATGGCTTTTTTTTATCCTAAAAAACTGTAGAATGATGCAGATTATTGGAATCACTATCCCACTTGGATTATGTTTTACACTGGAAAGAAAACTTCTCCCTCTTTCTTGTCACCTTTAAAGTCCAGACCAGGCCTAACATGACAATTAAATCAAATGACTTCCTCCAAAGACACTGAAAGAATTGCTTTATTCTGATACAATTCTTCAATCTGTCTGACCACATGACTGGGTCTTCCAAACTGCGTTGAAATTGGGTGAAACCCGGCCGTTAGATCTGTTTAAAAGGGCTTATGGTGCAAACAAAGATAGGGGTATTATTTCAGGTTTATATAAGGGGCTTCTAAACAAGAAATCACATTCAACCATGTACATTAAAGCAAAGTGGGAAAGGGAGGGAGAAATAGAGCTGTCAGAGGATGAATGGGAAAAAATCTGGGAATATCAATGGAAATGTAGAAGCTCGCAGAGTTGGAAGTGGAGTTTGGCTGGAAGAACCTAATAAGATATTTTATTACACCTTATCAAAAATCACACAATAAAGGTAACTCCCCAGCCTGTTGGCGAAATTGTGGAAATATAAATGCAAATCATTATCATTAACTTATTGGAAGGAAATACGTAAAGCAATATAAGAAATGTTTGGGAGCCACCTGCCCTTGCAAAGCAAAATGCCTGATGGATGGACAAAGAGAGACAAACATTTGTTTAGTATTTTGCTAGTGGCAGGCAAAAAGGCACTTACAATAAAAATGGCTTTCACAGGAGAGTCCAACACAGACCATGTGGATGGACATCACGATGGATATATGCAGGATGGAGAAATTAACAGCAGATTTGAACTATAAGAAAGACTTGTTTGTTTTACGTTGGAAGAAATGGATAGACTATATAACACCACACAGGCCACACAGACTTTGATTTTGATAAGGGTGGTAGTAACCTAGTGGGTAACACACTTGCCTATGAACCAGAAGACCTGGGTTCAAATCCTGCTTACTACCATTGTGTCCCTGAGCAAGACACTTAACCCCAAGTTGCTCCAGGGGGGGACTGTCCTTGTAAATACTGATTGTAAGTCACTCTGGATAAGGGCGTCTGATAAATGCCATAAATGTAAATGTAATGATTTGCTAAACCTGAGACAATAATATGTTGTATACGTAGGAGTAACCATACTTCACTCCCTAAGCATTCAAGTTTTTTTTTATTTTATTTATGTTCTTTATTTCTGGAAAACAGACATTCATGTTGATACTTTGTGATTAATACTTAAGACGGATGTACATGTAACAATTGATACAGAATGTCAATAAAAACTAAATAAAAAAAGAAATTGGGTGAAACCAAACCGTTCTCACCACAGCCATATTCAGTCACAGCCACTCACCCATGGCAGAGAGAACACACACAGAACACACTGCTTACTCTCAACGTCGGCATCTGTTCGGGGCTGCGTTCACACACACAGAAGTTGGATTGGCTCCATCAACTGCTTCTTCAGCGCTACCAATTAAGAGTGTTTTAGAGGCGACATATTTATAACACTTTATAAACACGACCAGGATGGAGCAGGTTTCTGCACAACCTCCACCGCAGCATATTATTCATAAGAAAGTAACCTTATTTCGAAGTGAATGTCATTGTGAAGCGCAGCAAGCACAGCACACGGTGATACAACGAAATGTGTCCCCTGCTTTTAACCATCGCCCTTGGTGAGAAGTGGGCAGCCATGGCAGGCGCCCGGGGAGCAGTGTGTGGGGACGGTGCTTCGAACCAGCAATCTTCTGATCACGGGTCCATTTCTTTACCCGCTAGGCCACCACTGCCCCAATTTTAATAAAAAAAAATGGTCAAAAACATACAATAATTTGTCCAACACTAAACAGCTCTTTATAGCACTACGTTATTTTTATTATTATTATTTTTTTTAATCTGTCCACATATAGTGATGCGCCTGGTAGTCCGGCCTGTAAATTCCATGCGGGGCAGCTGGGTAAGCAGGGACCTGAAGGGCCTTTTACAGGGACGACTCAGCCTCACAGTGCACTTCACAGCTACAAAAACACCAGGGTCCTGAGAGTCACTAGAATAGATGAGCAGGGAGCGCATACACACACACACACACACACACACACGCACTTTGATTAACAAGTAATTCCCCTTGCTGCGTTCCTTACACCAGCTTGAGACTCCTCACCCAATGATTTTATTTCAACATATTATCAATTGGCCTTGTGCAACAGCGTAACAGGCACCATTACATGAATTGGTTTATTAACGTCTTTTTTTCATTTGGGACAAAATAGGCGCCCTGACGAAATCTGCTGTCTAAAACACCCTCAAGTGTACTGTATTTGTAGTGATTGTCCATACGAATGTGTGGAGTATAAATGCAGCACTTTTTTCACTTCAATACGAGGGTGAGAAACTTGGCGCCAGAAATATTACTTCAGTTCAGAACAAAGCGACAGCAGAGTGGATTCACTTTTTTTATTTCGCGCCGAGCAAGAAAACGCTGTATTATACAAGCACAGCTTCAAATTCTCCAGCATCCAAAAAAGTAGTAATAATAATAATAATAAACACAAGAAGTCAGGGCAAGAGCATGTTTTCTTTTATTTATTACAATTAGTTTTCATGGATGTGTGTGTCCTTTCCTTTCCATCATTGCTAAAAAAAAAAAAGAAAGAAAAAAACAAACCAAAAAAAAAAAAAAAAAAAAG
This sequence comes from Denticeps clupeoides, assembly GCF_900700375.1. Classification (NCBI taxonomy): domain Eukaryota; kingdom Metazoa; phylum Chordata; class Actinopteri; order Clupeiformes; family Denticipitidae; genus Denticeps; species Denticeps clupeoides. Next base: position 16,286,260 of record NC_041718.1, read on the forward strand.
TCCAGTTTGTGACACTTTATTTATTTTTTGTTGTTGCCTGGTTTCATTTTCTAGAAATTGAATCCCACTATTAAGCATTCTGGGACTGCAGGTAACAATGATCGGGGGTAGCTCCCCAGCATCACGTGAAGAGATTTAAGATTTAAAGACTTTCTTTCGTTCATTGGCTGCTGTGTCCTATGTGTGTGATGGCGTGATATTTATTCCACACCCTCTTCCTCATCCGGCTGCTCACCATCCATCAGCAGAGCAGCATATTTACTAGCCGAGCTGAACTTCTGCACAAAAGACACAGGGTTCCAATTTAAAATGGCTGTTAATGAAAACCCACATTACACTAGAACCATCTAAAAACCAACTGAAACTAGCAATTCGTGCATTTTTTGTGATAATCTGCATTTCTATTCTGGACCAGACACCTGAATAAAGGATTTAAGGCTGGTGGGATGCACTTACAGGAGTGGGGGTCTCCTGAAATTTCTTTGGCTCAGGTGCTGGTCTGGGATCACGCTCCTTTTTAATCTCCTTTCTGAAAGGGCAATGTCAATTTTTTTTGTGAAATGAGTATGGCTTCATTTGAATGTGAAATGAAGCCTATAGCCTACAGCCCTTACTTGTCGCGGTTCGCAACCTCTCCCCCGCCACGCCCTGCTCCTGGTGATACAGGACCTCCACGGCCCTTAGGAGGAGCCTTGTCTCGCCCAACCCCATCCATCTTATTCTCATCTGCAAAAGAAGAAGGACCTTAAATTCGCTGCTGAACTTCTAAAAGTTCAGCAATGAAAGATCATTTCATCATCCATAATTTAAAATCTCACCTTTCCCTGTTCGGTCATCCCCTGAACTTGAAGGACTAGAAGGAAATAAAAATGGATAAAATGAAAAAGAATGAAATGTCTTTTTTTTTTTTTTTTTCAGTGATCTGTAAGTGAATCCATGGGTTCAGACCTGATCGGCTTTGGTGGAGTACTGCTGGCTGGGGAGACAGGCGACCGGCCATCTCCATCACTGGCTCCACCCCCCGAGCTGCGTTTGGCCCAGGCGTTCTCCTTCGGAGGCGGCGCCGGCACCACCTTCAGGGGGAGCACATCCGGACTGGATGGAGAGGCTGGCTGACGCGGGCCGGAGCCTTGGGTATCCTCGTCCCGGCCACCGACGACCTCGTTTTCAACAGAGTGCTCGCTTTCTCTGCGCCGAGAAACTGTCCGAAAGCAAATCAAGAGGAGAGAAATGTTACATTTCATAACACAGACTTCGGACACATTAGGTGGCCACGTATTATTTTAATCATTTAGCTTCAGGATTAACATTCAACCTCGGCCTGAGGTGACTCCATGATATGAAGAATCACTTCCTGGTCGGCTGTGTTCACTTGGTGGATTTTCATTGCGCCAACCAGGGTCCCTTAAAGACAATGACAAAGTATGATGTAGAGACATCCCTAATCATTTAAACCATGACCTCCTTCTGTCCTCACACTCACTTATCACGTGGCCGTCTATCGCGGTCAATTCTAGACTTGTCGTCCTCCAACTGTCTCTGCAGCTTCTCCTGCTCCTTCTTCAGTCTTTCTTCCACTTCTCTCTCCTTGGATGCGGTGTCTACTGGTTTGGCCCCGCCGAAGATGGAGGCTCGGCCGCCACCGCCGCCACCGCCACCTCCGCCTCCGCCACTGCTGCTGCTGTTGCTGCTGTTCTGGTTGACTGAGGGAGTGGATCCCTGTTCCTCTTCTTTCGGAACACTGCGAGGCTTCAGGTTCAGCTTAGGCCTCTGAAGGGGAGCTGCAGATAGATCGACATGGGGAGGGATTCATGATCTTTGAATTGTTCACAACTGTGAGCAAGCAAGGTATAGCATCGGTTTTTAAAACAATAATCATTAAATCTGATCCACCATTTATATGAATACATGTAATGATCATGCCCCATGAAATGAATGTAGGTAGAGAAAATACATTACCTCTCTCTTCATTTCGGTCATAGCGGTCATCTCGGTCACCGTAGCGATCGCCAAAGCGATCCCCACCACCTCTACCTTCATCTCGCCGATCATCGTAGTCCCGTTTGAAGCTGGTGCCGAAAGCCCGCCGGCCTCCGCCACCGCGGGAGTCGAAGCCTGGGGAGCAAGGCACACCAGCATTACATACTAAAGTCAAATGACAGAGGCGATACACTACTGGTTGACCAAACCCACCTCCACGATCATAGTCTCGGCGGTCCCGGTCATCATAGCGATCACGGAATCGGTCACGGCCACTGTCATAGCGGTCATCTCGGCGCGGCCCATCACGATAGCGATCAGACTCGTACCTGGATTTTTACATTTTTTTTTTTTATTTAAATGTTGCAAAAATTAAGTTGCGTACACTGAACAAAACTGATCAAATGGCACATATTGACGAACTGCATACCGGTCATCACGGCGTGGTCCATCGCGATAACGGTCAGACTCATAGCGGTCACGAGACCCTGAACAAATAAAATAAGTTAAAACAGCGAACTGGACTAAATTGCCTCCACGGAAACACGGCTGGCTTACACAGTCATTTCAGAAATCGTGCACTACTCACTCTCTCCAAACGCATCGTCTCTCCTGGGCCCATCATCTGCATCCGAGCTGGGCCGAGCTCTCCAGTCCGAGTCAGTCTTGTCCGGGCCACCATCACAGCTCCGAAAGCCTCGGTCTCTCCCCGACATTGACCCGCTGTCCCTCTCTTTTAAAAAATGGAAATAATAAAAACTACTGTTGAAACAATTGTTGAACTGCAATATAAAAACACTCCATTATAGAGTAGGCCCACCTTTGTCATTAGATTGGTCTGCAATGTCCACACGGATCCTTCTGGTGCCAAGGTTCTGCAGAAAAAAACATTCAGATATGACGGTCCATCTTCATTAATTTAATTTAATGTTATGATTTCGGGCCACTACTGTCTGCTATAGGACATAAACTAAACGTATACAGCAATCCTGACCTTATCCAAAAGTTCTGGGTGTACAGTTTTGATGAACCTGCTGCGACATTGCCAACTTACTTCCTCATTTAGGGTCAGTGCCCTTAGGAGCGAGTCCACATCATCAAACTCGGCGTAGCCAAAGCCTTTCAGCCTCTCTGGGTTGCTAGGCTCTCGAGGAAGCCGAACTGCACTGATCTGAAAACCGCAGGACAATAACTGGTCAGTTCCCATCACTGGTTTAGGAACAAAAAGCAGCAACACACAATTCGCACAATTCTCACTGTTTAACCTGTAAACACTTCCAACATAAACAGGTGGAGGTAGCTAGTAAAGCTTGCTAAACACGTTAAGACGGCAGAGCGCCCTCCTCACCGCAAGTCCTCTAAAGAAATCTTTTATGGACTCCTCTGTGACATCATAGGGCAGGTTTCCGAGGAAAGCCGTGTAAGGGGGGCTTCGGGGCAAACGCGAGCGGTCGATGTTGGGCTCACGAGCAGCCCGTGGCGCCGTGGGTAAAATGGAGCGGTCGATGGGCGGTGCCCGGTACACATCCTCTTCAGTGTGCCAAGAAGTCGAAACTAAAACAAAGGACACAAAATGAGAAGGGTTCATTCATGTATGATCCAAAAAAAAAAAAAAAAAAAAAGAGAGAGAGCTCCGTATGCTCTATGAAGTCAGATGAAATCCCACATCAACCGGATCAACCACAATTTTTCTCCTCACCATCGCCTTCAAGGTCATCAGTCTCATCAGCCCAGCTAGTGGCCTTAACTGAAGGATAAGAAGGGGGTCCACTGCCACCACTGTCCTCTGCCAGGAAGTCAGTGAGAGTGAGGGTCTTCCCCTTCTTCTTAGTCTTCTTAGCTGGACATAAACAGAAAGAAAACGTTTAATGCTTGAGAGCAAAAAAAAAAAAAAAAAAAAAACCCAAATTAAATCACCTCAAAGAAATAAGTTTATAAAAGGCTGCAGGCCCTTGGAAACATAAACGTCTTTCACATTGTGCTGCTCACCAGGACACACCTACCACGCTCAATTTTACTAGGAATGATAAGACGACCACATGGGGGGTCAATGGAGATAAAAGTCAAACGCAGAACAACTGGCAGTACTGGTCGAGCTATGAAATAAGCATTATTCAAAATAATGTTTGTTCAGCTACACCCTAATATATATATATAAATATAAAAATGTGACTGCTGCTGAGATTCCACTGAATTTGTTTAAGCTTCGCAGAGCTTAGAGAAATCTAGTAGAAAATATACATATGCAACTCCCATCGTTTTTTATACTGTATACTACTGTAAAGTGGCCTTTTTGAGACTGCATTCTATATCCTGCTGTCACAGTAGGTTAAATACTTCTAAAAGATAAAGATATACAAAAGCAGAAAGTAAGAGCGTCTAGTGAACACGCTCTGTGACTGCAAGGCGTCATTCGACGTGTCGCGTAGCACACGGAAGGCTCACGAGCAGTTACATAAATTATCTTTTCATTATATTTTACATTTAGGGCATTTATCCAGAACTCTGTACAATCTGTAGTTACAGGGACAGTCCCCCCTGGAGACACTCTGAGTTACGTGTCTTTCTCAGGGACACAATGGCAGAAAGCAGGGTTTGAACCTGGGTCTTCTGGTTCTGCTACCACTTAGAATATTCTAGAATATTCTACAAATACTATAAATCTTTTTTTTTTCCTCCCCATGCTTCTGTGAAAACCATAAAAAAAACCATCTCGCGTGGCCCATGTATTTATCCATCTACAGCTAGAAATCGGCATGTCACAGCCGGTAGTCCACGTGGGAAACCACGGTTCGACCCCTCCTCCCACCTCCGCGCCTGCGCACAACGCGAAGCGGGCTAGCGCCACGACGAGTCGGCTAAAACGTGACGGTCCCTTCGAGTGGCGGACCGGAGTGTCTGCAACGTGCGAACAGAATAACGCAGCGAGTTACTTAACAATCACGTCCCCGCCGAAAAAGCACAACCACGCGGCCCGCGACCAGTCCACAGCGAGTGGCGGCCGTCTAGCCGAAGGGTGTAAATCGCACCCAGGCGTCCACCCCCTCCACGGCCCTCGCGTTGCGGTTTAAATACAGCCGAACGGTCCCGGTGGCCGGAGCCCGAGCGCGCTCCGCACCGAACGCGGCGCCGCGCCGACCGCACCGGCGAGATTTGACGCTCCGCGGTGGCGGGGATCCGCCGGATCGTGCCCGCGGAGCGACCCGCGGCGAGCCCAGTAAACCTCACCTGACGCCGCCATGTTGAAGAGCGAGCTCGTGGCGAAGCCCCGGATGGAGGCGTCAGGAAATCCTCCTCGGGACCGCGCGTCGCCCGGAGCCGCCGCTGGGGGTCGCCGTTACTCAGATGTAAACCCCCCAAAACCTATAAATTATGGATAGGAATATCAAACCGTTAACATATCAAGTCGAGTTTACTCAAACTGAAATGGATCTCTGTTGTAGTTTTTATACATCAGTCAGACAATAAGAAGGTTACAAGTTAATCGAAATATTCTCTAAAGAGGAAGATCTTGAGCTGCCGTTTGAAAGTGCTCAGTGAGTGAGCTGTTCTGACCTCAAGTTCATTCCACCAGCGAGGGGCCAAGACAGAGAAGAGTCTAGATGAGTGTCTTCCTCGTACCTTCAGAGATGGAGGGACCAGGAGAGTACTGGAGGATCGGAGTATACGAGGTGCAGTGCGAGGTGTAATAAGGGCTGTGAGGTAGGATGGTGCTACTCCATGTTTGGCTTTGTAGGCCAGCATCAGTATTTTGAATCTGATGCGTGCAGCTACTGGGAGCCAGTGATGGGAACGTAGCCGTGGGGTGTTGTGGGAGAATTTGGGAAGGTTGAAGAGCAGTCGTGTTGCTGCATTTTGTATTAGTTGTAGAGGTTAATTGATGCACATACAGGTACGAAAACATGTCATTTTCAATGTCGCAATTGTAATGAAAATGCATATTGTGTGTTGAAGATCTTAGTAAACTGTGCTTGCGAGTCTCAAATTTTGTTTTAATTTTATGTCGTTTATCAGACACCCTTCTCCAGAGATACTTACAGTCAGTATTTACAGAGACAGTCCTCCTGGAGACACGCAGGGTTAAGTATCTTGCTCAGGGACACAATGGTAGTAAGTAGGTAAGTACACATTACTTACTTACTACAACAACTTACTCTATAACAGCTGACCACACAAACACACACTTCCAGTACACCATCTCCATTTCTCTTAAGTGCAATATGTCTGTATCTACCCACTCTGTACATGTGAAAATCTCACAAATATATCTTTTATCTATATTCCAACATATTTTTTATTTTTACAACTCACATTCACTGTTTTATTTTTTCTATTCTAGGACTATTTATTTGCATACTTTCATATTGAATCATATATTATACAGTCGGCATAGTGTTGACTGCAGTGTGCTATTGTTTTTTTGCTGCTCTTATCTTGTACTGTCCACTTCCTGCCGTGACAATGTAAATTTCCCACTTGTGGGACTAATAAAGGATCATCTTATCTTTACTGTCAACCCATCCATATACATCCATAACAAAAATGTCGTACTCCTGGACCATGGGCACTACACTGAACACAACAAGCAGTGGGGTTTGAACCTGTGGTCTTCTGTTTTTTAGACAAATCTGTTGTCCAATAGGCTACTACAATTCCACTCATCGATTAAATCACATCCATGTGTGAAAAAAAAGGATTAAAATAAACAAATATCTCTTATTTAAGTAAGGATATTTTGGATGGACTTAAATTTCGGAAAACTGCTATTGTAATGGTCTTTTTTCGTTTAATAGTATAACTTATATATTAATTATATATTAATGCTAAAACTGATTTGTCATGTTTCTGGAGGAGAAATAAGTAAACCGGAACCGGTCTGGGGGTGTCACGTGACCTGGTCACGGGGTCGTCCGGTAACCAGTCACGTGGTTAGTTCCATCATAAATGAACCGCGGGGGGGGGGGGGGCAGACTTTTAAAGCACTGGAAAGGTAAGAACTGGGTTGTTATGGATTGGTGAGGTTGCGTCATATTTTTTGTTTAATTTTTGCTTATTTAATAATAGTTTTGCAGAATTTGCCGCTCGCCAGAGGTGTTATAATTGCCCGTAAACCCGTGTTTACTTCCTGTTCGCAGGACGTCTGCAGATGTGTTAATAATGTTAAAATGTTGCTGTCATGGCGAATCCACATTTCTTTGCCTCCCCTCCTCCCAGATGCGTCTTGTGGCCGTGTTGGTTCTGCTGGGAGCTCTGCCGGGGGGGTTCGGGGCTCCCGAGGCGGACGAGATCAAATTCCTGCCGGGTCTCCCGAAACAGCCGAGCTTTAAGCAGTATTCCGGTTACCTCAATGTGGCTGGAAACAAGCACCTCCACTACTGGTAGTCTGCACATTTTAACATCTCCCTTTCTGTGAAATAGATGGACTGAAAATTGAGTGAGCGAGGGGGGGTAGTTTCATTTCTTCAGTTCCCTCGTGACACGGAAGACGGTCACCTGCCGCATTTCTGGTTTCGTATTAACTCTACAAGTTAATGTCATCTGTTTGCTCATTGCTCATAATAGCCTAGTGGGTAACACACTCGCTTAGTGGGTTCAAATCCCACTTACTACCATTGTGTCCCTGAGCAAGACTCTTAACCCTAAATTGTTCCTGGGGGGACTGTCCCTGTAACTACTGATTTGATCTGGATAAGGGCGTCTGATAAATGCTGTAAATGTCATTACTTTGCTTGTCTGAAAGTGTATCTGAAATTTATTTATTTCTTTATTTTAAAATAAGGTTTACAGAGTCGCAGAAAGACCCGGCCAGCAGTCCGGTGGTCCTGTGGCTGAATGGGGGTCCGGGTTGCAGCTCTCTGGATGGTCTCCTCACAGAGCACGGGCCTTTCTTGGTGAGCAGTGAACTTGTAGCATTTCCAGTAAACCTACACGTTAAGGATAACATGCTGTGTGCAGTAGTGGGAAGCAGCCCAGTAATCAGAAGGTTGCCGGTTCAAATCCCGATCCGCCAAGGTGCCACTGAGCAAAAGCGGCGTCTTAACGCACTGCCCACTGCTCACTAAGGGTGATTGGTTAAAAGCAGAGGACTCGTTTCACTGTGTGCATAGTGTTCTGTGTATCACAATGACTTTCAGTTCCACAAGGACTGCAAACTGGTCTTTTTAAAAGGCAAAGGATTTAACACCTCAAGGCTTTGATTTTGATGTGGGATTTGATTTGTCCCTTCTGGGGCAGCTCCAGTATTCCAATCATAGCCTCGTTGGCCTGTAATAGACCACTGCAAGCAGGGCAAAACTCATCAGCTGCTCCACGCGTGCACCTGCAAGAAAGTGTCCTTCATTTGGGGTTGAGAAAGTTTGCAGATTTCAAGGAAATCTTGCACATACCTGGCCAATAAACACAATTCTGATTATGATCTCTGCCTGGTTAAATAAGAACTGAAATTCTTGCATGGGTGACTGTTTTAGACCAGAATAAATTGGTTTCCCCATTTAGACTAATCTTGTGTGGTTCCAAAACCTTTTTAAGACCCCCTCCCGATTACTGCTAGAAGAGGATTTAGAAGCTGTCTTTCTCTCCCCCCAGATTCAGGACGATGGAGTAACACTACAATACAACCCATATTCATGGAACCAAGTACGACCCCTTTCACTCCTTGTTAAATCTAATGCCTACTGTAGATTAGTAGATTAGTTGTGAACATTTTTATTATTTTTATTCCTTTCTGTTTGTTAGATTGCTAACATGCTATACCTGGAGTCACCAGCGGGTGTCGGATTTTCCTATTCTGATGATAAGAACTATAGAACCAATGACTCAGAGGTGAGCAGAATATTTATGGAGCATAGTCTGTATTTTTATTTTCACGGTGGCATGTCTTAAAGATTAATTCTGTAACTCTCTCTCACCATCCCCAGGTGTCCATGAACAACTATCTCGCCCTGAAGGAGTTTTTCCGTCTGTTCCCAGAGTACAGCAAGAACGAGTTCTTTCTGACTGGGGAAAGTTATGCAGGAATTTACATCCCTACACTGGCCGAGAGAGTCATGGAAGATGACAGCATTAACCTACAGGTTTACCTGTTTCCTGAATTTAAAAAAATAAATAAAAGATTGCAGCCAAATTCAGTATTTTGCTCACTGTTTAATCGACTGGCTAAGTGAGCGTGACCTAACTTGAGAAATCCTGTCCAGGGTATCGCTGTTGGAAACGGTTTGGCCAGTTATGAGCTGAACGACAACTCCATTGTCTATTTTGCATACTACCACGGCCTCATAGGATCAAGGTATTTCACGCCAATGCCCTCAAAATAGCCCCGACAAGGTTCTGGCATTGCTTGTGGGAGATTTATCCTCAGCACTGTCTCCTGTGTTAGACTGTGGACCGACCTGCAGATGTATTGCTGCGAAGATGGGAAATGCGACTTTCATAATAGCGTGAGCTCCAACTGCTCTGCAAGTGTAAGTCTTTTTGATTCACCATTGACCTTGGTGTTTTTCATATTATTCAAAACTTTTATTTAATTAAAAATGTTTATATATTTAGGTATCACAAGTGCAATATATAGTTTATGAATCTGGACTCAACATGTACAATCTGTATGCTCCCTGCGTTGGAGGAATATCTGCAAAAGCAAGGTAAGCACAACTTTATTTTTCCTATTACTTGTTTTTAAACAGGAAAAATTTGGAAAAATTTGCTCTAGCATGTGAAGTGTATGAACAATATTTTGTGTGGGAATTTCATAATTCAGCATTGAAGGGCAGTTTGTGATCCGTGATCTGGGAAACAACTTCATTAATCACAAGTGGTCTGCGCTTTGGAGAAATGTAGGTTTTTTTATATTTTATAATCCTGAAATTCCCCCTCTGTTACTTGTCAGAACACTCAACATTCCATTTCACTCTTAACCTTTTATTCCCAGCATTGACCATGTGCTCCTGTGTTCCTTGTAGAATGGTGTACTGTCTCTGCTCAAGCATCAGAAGGTGAAGCTTGATCCTCCCTGCACAAACTCCACAGCATCTTCCCTCTACCTGAATAATCCTTATGTGAAGTCTGCACTCCATATATCCCCCTCTGCTCTTGACTGGCAGATATGCAGGTTTGTGTAGAGCCTGCCTGGAATAGGTTCACATTTTAGCAAGTGCATCGCTGTTTTATTTTATTTTTTTTTTGCAGTTCAGAGGTGAATTTGAACTATGGTCGCCTGTACATGGATGTGAAGAAACAGTATCTGAAGCTTCTGGGGGCTTTGGTAAGCACATATCACTTTAACCTAAAGCATGTGTCACAGTTCTTAGCAACATGTTTGCTCATATTTGCACACAATATAATTTGCAGAAATACCGTGTGTTGGTGTACAATGGTGATGTTGACATGGCCTGCAATTTCCTGGGCGATGAGTGGTTCGTTGAATCACTCCAACAACAGGTAAGTCAAAAAACACTCATTACCATGCATCTGCCGCCCAGTCCACACTACAGCCATGTTCCTCATGCTCTCGATTGCATGTTTCATGTGCATAATTGCGACTTGCAGGCACAAATTAAAAGGAGGCCGTGGATTTACAACAATGGCGACAGCCAGCAGGTTGGCGGCTTTGTTAAGGAGTTCGACAACCTAGCATTCCTCACAGTCAAGGTAATTGATGTTCCTTTCTGAGCTCTTATTTCATAGTGTTATCAGGATTAGTTTACTTTAAGTGAGCGCTCAATTACTTTGAGTGGATGTCTTGTATTTGTTACAATAGTTCAGTGTAACTAGAGCTGAAGACTTTCACTTCAAGAAAATATGAAGGTACTTGCTAGATTTTAGCTTATGCTTTTTGGCTCCATATTTCTTTATTATTATTATTATTATTATTTTTTTTTTTTTTTTTTTTCTTCTTTTCTGTCCTCTCTTTGCAGGGTTCCGGTCATATGGTACCAACTGACAAACCCATTGCTGCTTACGCCATGTTCTCCAGGTTCCTGACCAAACAGCCTTACTGAGATCAGCTCCTACTTTGTGACCTGTGTGCTTTCCCACTTGCTCAGTCTGAAAGTGCACTGATTTAATCTATTTTTAATTTCTGAAGTCAAAAGCGCTTCCATAATGCGGTCATATAATTGTCAGGTTGCTAAACTCATGTTTCACTAAAGTTGACTGAGCTTTTAATTAAAGCATTTAATGCTTCACTACTTGAATGTGTCTGAAAGGGATTCTCTGTTGCTGAGCTTGGTAATTTAGATTATCAGACACTAGAGATTCACAAGAAATTTGGGTTTACATAGTTTTGTACAGAAGAGTGATTTTGGGTAGGTTTGTCAAAAGGCATTTGTCACTTTTCAGTTGAAATTTTTATAATAAACTTTTTTGACTGCATTTTTTTTATAGTATTATGCCATTTCCGAATCCAGAATGTGTTAATGAAAGGTGTTCTTAATAGTGTAGAAGCGAGATATATATATGTACCAGTGACAACCACACGTAGGCTCTAAAAGGTATTTTATTGCCTTTTCGGTCCAAGACCTAAGTAAGTTACAGATGCTCAAACTATCTTGCCGCAAAACCAAATCGGCGCACGCAAACCATGAATAAATAATTTCCTTTACCTTCATGTTATTGGTTTCATACATAAAATCTATGCAGGGTATGGCTTTAAAGGAGTGCAAGATTGTCCTCGTATGACATTTACATTAAACCAAACTGCCACAAACTCCTAGGAATAACAACTGTGTAAGATGTTTGTGTGCTGACCCTAGTGGAGAGAAGCCTATATGCACAGGAAGTGACGAAGGCATAATACAGTGTTTGCTGCTGCTGTTTTACACGCTGAAAACATGACCAAATACTTGGGTTCACAAATGGATGGACGTTAAACAGTGTTTTCACTTTCATCAGAGGATTTCCCCTCAATTATGTCTCTTAGGCCCTTCTGGAAGTGCAGGTTGGCTCCTATTATGATGAATCCCTAAGAGACCAAATAGTTTGTAACATTAGAAACTCAAAATCATGGAAACAAGAATTTATCAGACATTAAAAGTAACTTACATTGTGATACTCGACCACTTCTTCAATAAAGTCCATCCCATCCGCTAGAGGGATCTGAACCCCTCTTTTAGTGCGACCTAATGGACAATAACAACAGTTTACCACTATTTATGATCATCATTTTCAACTATACATTGTGCATGGGAAATAGGATATTTTTTCTCACTGTTCAGAAGGGGGACCACTGATATCTGTAGCATGGTTTTCAACGGCCCTTGTAGAGGAATGAGCTAGACAGACAAAAACCCAATTCTAAGTAGCCGTTGAATCCGTTATATTGTGAGAACAGACAAGCGCACTGTGAGAGTAAAGTCTTACCGCCAGCGATTCCAGAGCGGACTGGTTAGAGTAGATTTTAAATCTGGAAAGGGGAATCAAGCTTCGGGATTCAGTTTTGTCTCAGTTTATAAGCATGGGTGTGTGTAAGGAAGGATGGAATATGTCACCTTCTTAGGTCCACGTGAAATGCAAGTTTCTTTCCTTTCATTGACACTTTGGCATTAAATTTTGCCTCCTACAAAGAAGAAGGAAAATAATAAGGATGCAATTCCAGTTTCTCCTATTATCCACAATTACACATTTCCATAGTTTGTGTAAGCATTCATGATTGTGCAACTGTCTTGTTTTTCTGTGTCCTTTATGTCAAAGAATGAATAAGAATGCTTTTTTCAATATAAGGGAAAGCGAGCATGCTTCAGCCAAGCGACTTCTTCACACTACGTGTGTTTGGATCTCATGGGTTTCTATTCACATGATAGCTTATGCACCATTACCACCTACCAATGTCATGCTGCTAAGCTGCACAGGAGGTTTTCCTGGTGGGAGCACCATCACCGTGACGACTGCATCAACCACCACGCTGGCCCCAGATGTCTTAATGGCAGAACGGGGAGGTGAGGTAACCTCCATCTCCAGTGATATAGGTGCATCCATCAGGGCTGGGTTCTGACATTAAATGACATGGCTTTACTGACTGAAACCACTTAAATCTCTCAAAACAGCTTCAAATTAAAACTATTAAAATATTCTTTACAGATGCTTACCAACATCATAATCGTGCCAATGTAAGTTGTCCTCAAAAGTAACTCAAGATCTTTTGGCATCTTAAAAGATCAGAAAGCAACCAGAAAATCCATTACCAACTGTAAGAAATCATGTGAATATGTAGAAATATTAATAAAAGACTCGCTCATTTATTGTACCCGCTCATTTGCAATGTTCATTTTGAAAATCCCAGCTTTGTAGTAGGAATAGAGCCCACTGTCAAAGAAGTACTCCGACAGGCCCAGGTAAATCATCCGATCGTTTTCTTTAATTATTGGTGCCACCGCGTTGTTCACAAGGGTCTCGTTTTCATTTTCCAGCTCGTAGAACATACCCTGTGAAATTCAGATAGAGCTTGTGGTACGTGAACAATGGGACATTTGACATCAGCACAGCAGGATGTGAAGGTGAAACTCACCCGGAAATCCATGTCCAGACTCTTCTCCGTCACCACAGGGTCAGTCAATAGGGAATAATCGATGCCAATGTAGTTGTCCACATTTGCCCGTACTTCGGACGAAAGCAAAGAAAATGATTGTGATAGCACAAACACTCACTCCTGCTTCGTTGTACAGCCGTGTGCTGAGTGTTTAGTAGGATCTTCTACCTGGTATTGTGTCCATCAAAGAGTTAATCAGAACTAGTCCAGCATGATTTAAGATGGGACAAATCTGAGGAAATTGTCAGAATTAAGGCAACAGATGAGCAAGAGACTTGTAATGTATCACGTTTGCATTTTAGTGTTAAACTGCCTGACCTGCCAGAACCAGTAGTTGTATGGTGATGTAAGTGTGGTGATGATCTTTACTAAACGTGAAACGATAAAGCCGTACCTGCTTGTTTAAAACGAAGCGCATTCCAGTCGTCAGAAAGGTTCCTATGAAGTCATACACCTTCCTGTAAAAGGAATTATTTTTATTATAACCATTGAAATGTTTGAAATAATGAATTAATGGATTGAAGTGGTTCTGTTCCAGTATCTGAATAATTCAGTTATTTGCTGTATGATGTCATTTACCCAAGCGTCCCAGAGAATTTAGCCTTCAGTTTGGTGATGGCAGCACTACAGGTAATGTTGGAGATTCTCAGGCGCCCCGTCTCGCCCTTGGTCAGATGCAGGACTGTGTGGAAGTTAACACCCTCAGCAGATGCGTTAATTATGCCCTCATCAAAGCTGAAAAAGAGAGTAAAAAAAGCCTGAGTAATTTTGATGAGAAAGATTCTTCTATCCAATGTCCAGATTTAATGTACAGTTATATGATTTTAATGAAGAAGATGTGAGGGAAATGATCAGTAATCACAGTTTAAAAACAGGAAGGGCTTCTGGAGCAGGGCTGGCAATTAATATGGGATAAAATTGCCAATGTTTTTTTACAGCACTGATAAAAATGTCCTTACAGGAACCAGTAGAGGATGCGCCTTTGGAAACTGAGTGAGATGGAGGAGTTTTCCGCCGCAAAGAGAAGGCCCAAGTCAGGCTGGAAGCGCAGGTCTGCATTGTTCAGATTCAACTCTGTGATCTTCATTCTGGCTCAGATAGAATACGATTTTTGTGATTTTTCATGAATTGATCTTGGCTTGGAAGACTTGTTTTACTGTTTAGAAACCACATCGTATACTGAATGCATTTAGAAATGTTGCAAATGAGTCAATATTGTCTCACTCTTTGATGGAATACTGGAAGTTGCCATCCTTCCCATGCATCTCAGGCATGGTCATGTTGCTCAGCTCCTCTTCTACAAATTTCTGGGTCTCATATTTTACTGGAAAACACAGTTTTAAAACATATTAACAAATAAAGCAGGGCTATACTCAAAATGCCCAAAACAACTCAATAAGCATGATGACAGTCATAGTACTTTTTTAAGTCTGTATTGAGTTTAATTGGTTATACCTCAGTTGTGGCCTGTGGTAAATTTGCTTTATAGTGCATACTACTTCACGTATAGGATGGTAGTAGCCTAGTGAGTAACACACTCACCTATGAACCAGAAGACCACAAAGATCACATGTTCAAAGCCTAATTACTACCATTGTGTCCTTGAGCAAGATACTTAACCCTAAGTGTCTCCGGAGGGACTGTCCCTGTAACTACTGATTTTAAGTTGCCCTGGATAGGGGCGTCTGCTAAATAATGTAAATGAAAATGTTTGTTCTTGGATTCACTGCTTATTCTTACACATCTGAAGGCCTCTTGCTGTGATTCGAATTTTGCAACCCGGATGTGTGCTGTTCGCCATGGCAAGGATCGGCAAAATGATGAGAGCTGGTACCGTGAAGGCCATCATCGTGTTTCAGCCTACATTTAATAAAGGCAGAAAGACATAGTTAAAGGTCAGTCATTAATAATTGCGTTGCAGTCTCAAACGTAGTCCAATGCAGTCATACAAGGTCACACATTATGCATGTGTAACTACAAAATGTAATTAAATGTAATTTACTGTTTATTTAATTCAGTTATTCTTGCATGCATTATATCTCACCCAATATTAGTCTTGTGAATAGACCATAAGTAATGCGGATTATTCATGCAGATGAGATTTCTCAACGTGTTAAAGTGTTGGCACAATGTATGAGAATTAGACACTGTGAAAACAGCATTTCAAATGGATGTACAATTACTTTAGAAACCCGCTACCAGCCATATTTAATGGGAAAATAGAAGACTCTGCATGGTCTATAAAAACACAGCATTTGCAAAACCCCAAAGAGGCATCCGTGCACCCTCAATGCTGATTCGACTGTTTACAGCAAGACTGATCAAGCAGCACACTGCAGAACATTGATAGTCGTAGCTACGGCTTCTCCTGCATCACTGGCTCTTCTACATAAAACACACTCAGTTCTCAGCACTGCCACATTCCCTGCACCAAAACAGCCCCTACTCCCCAAGCCATGACGTGACGCAGCACAGACAGAACGTGACAGAAAGTGTAGCTCTTGCCTTTTAGGTGGGTGTCTGAAATGAGCCGCCCGACGCTGGTAGTCCGTGTTGCTGATATTGTGTGTGTGTGTCAGTGCAGGAGAGTGTGTGTTGAGCTCTTTGTCTGCTCTAACAGCAGGGGCAGCACTGACTGCTACATCGCTATAAAACCCCATTGCAGAGAAGGTGAAGAATAAGGATGAGAATAAGAGCAATGGCCCGTAAAGTTCTCTGGAACACCCCAAGCGCATCAGATTAAAAAAAAAAAAAATCATAAAAGGGAAAAAAGTAAACAAGAAAGCTTTGTAACTATTCTTTTGTGCATATGGATTTTAAAACTAATTATGACATAAAAGATTCAAGAGCTTCTCAGAAAAGAAGGCTATTATCTCGGGGGGTCGGGGACCAGTTGATCTTGGGCAGCTGTCCTTATTTAAACAACCCACATATCAACTGCGGTCACAGTAGGTGAGTGACCAAGCAGTCCCAGTCCCAGAAACCCACAGATGACCACTCTTTTTCTTAAATAAATGGACATGTTGTACAATAGCTTCATTCAGAGAACTTGGGTTTGGATTCCAGGTAGGCGAGTGCTTCCTTCAGATAATGCATGATGATAGTAATAATGATTCCGTCCACAATGACAGTCTGTTCTGAGCGTTCAGTGGATTTTAAGCTCTTTGTATTCACAATTTTTTTTTTCCACTGTTATGTTTTCACTGTTATATGCACTGTTATAGGTAATGGTAGATGATGCTCTCTGTTTGAAATAAAAATATTTCATACTGAAATAAAAAGGGAAAACCTAGAACAAAATAAACAAAGTGCCTGTCTCCACTTTAGATCTACGACTTCCACACCATTGTGTACGTCTGTTCAGGTCTTGAACGTTTCCATGAATCTCAATGACCAAGGGCCTGTGATTTGAGGCAAGAGGTTACTAGAGTTCAGCAGCACACAACTGCTCCCCTTACTGGGTCATTGCCCTATTAAAACCTCTCCAGGAAATTTAGCATTTTATGGACGGGATTCAGAGGCAGCCATAAGAAGGTCTGACGCTCACTTGTCCCTCCTACGAAAGAACAGCAGCTCAGTGGAATTTCATGCAGATCTTACCATTTGTTTTTGGTGGTATTTTCTAATAGGCTGTGTTGTGGTAGAGATGATAGGGACGTTAGAGAGATGACAGACTACTAGTCAGGTAATGAAAATGCGCAGGAAACAGTCATTTGACAGCGACAACAGAAAACAGCAGGCGCTGTGGCTCTGTCAGCTCAGAATTATGAGCATAGCTTGCTTTCTTCACACTGTAAAAAGAGACAAGCTCCATTTGTGGTGAGGGCGATCCTGCGTTTAGCTAGATCAATAGCAAATGTAGCCACAAAGATTGCATGATGTCAACATTATATATATATATATAATTTTTTCATAAAACGATACATAGAAAAGAGCAAATTTGCTACAGAAACAAGCACATCCACGAATTCAATGACAATTTCAGTAGCATCAGCTGAGAATAGGATCTCTGTTATACACACAGGTTCCTGATATATGATCTCAATTAAAAGTAGATCTTTATAGTTTTTATCTCTGGAGATATGGGACAAAACAATTTTGTACAAAATCGTTAGTATGTGTTGTCCCAATCTTTGTTCATTGTAAAATATTACATATTTTTCATACAATTCTGTGGCTTTGGTGACCAATATAAGTATTAATAACAGCAACGCCATCGACCACGTAATAAAGTACATCATTCACATCTGCACATCTTTGCCAAGTAAGTAATTTAGTAATAAAGTAACAACAACGTGGAATTTATTGGTAAAATGATGCGAACTCACCACCTGCCGACCCATTCTAAAGTAGAACAAACTCTCCAGTGCCACAGCTTACCGCACCAGAACAAAATGTTCAACTTTATGCAGCTTTGCCCAACATCAGTCTTGCACAATAAACTCCACAAATACTTACAGTTGCATTCAAACACAGCAGGCCCTTTGGAACGTTCTAGTCTGAGCACGCACGTTTCTCCCAGCCTGATCTGTGCTGCGGGAGCAGAACGGTTCCTTCTCCCTCAGTCTCTCTCGCTCGGTATGTCGGCCAAGCCTAACCTCCAGGATTTATATGCGCAGGCTGGGGTGAGGGGGTGTGATCAAGCGGTCTGATCTTCATGACATGCCCTGTGATCTGGATAATAACAGAACATTTGTCCCCAAATAAACGTGTGCTTAATAGCAGCTTCTGGCCCATGGTGACTCTTCTACCCTGTCCAGCTTCATTTCTTCCTTCTTTTAGCTGAGTTGGTATTTGTTAAGGTGCTTTTTGGTGACACACACCAGGATGCATATATAAAATTTCTATTGAAGGTTTTTTTTTTTTTTCTTCCCAAAGAAGAGAGCAGCTAAAGAAAGAAAGCAGACGACACACAACACAATCCATAGGGGGCAAGGAGTTCTTACACATTTTTAGAAAATAATTTCCATGACTTTTCCAGGTTTTTAATGTACATAGGAAACCTGAAAGGTTTTTACCTTTATTTTTTTTAAACGCTGCATCACATCTTCTGTGAGGCGCTCGGCTCAAAAGCAGAGACGCATTCAAAGATCACAGGGTTCTCTGAAAGCCACAGGGTGGTTCTCGTTGCAAACCAGTGTCTTTCCAACCCTCTACCGCTCACCACAGATCAGGGCTGTTCCCGGTAAAAGGGGGTTTGGGGTGATTCATGCAGTAGGTTTGACGAGCCAATACTTCCAGTAACTCGTGGGTACAAAACCGTGAAAGTTCTGAATGAAACTTTATTAATCCTGAAGGAATTCATAAGGATTACACACCGAGTTAGGTCAAGGACGAGATGAGAAATTGTGCTATGATCCTTTATTCAATTAATTTTCTTATTATACGGAAAACAACACATACTGTACATTTCAGCAGGTGTGACAAAATGAAGCATAGCATTAAATTATACGTTAATTACACAAATACTATTTGTAAGTATTGTGGATATGGCAGAAAGGTAAACAGTTAGAATAGATGTGCATTCACTTGCAGTTAAGTCTATTTAATACGATATATATATATATATATAAAATGCTTTAATTATGATTTTGATCATTTCGAACACGAAGAGGTCAAACGGGATTAGGAAGAAGTAAATATTATTTATTCTCACCCATTTCGTTCAACAGTTGTACTTTAAACCAGACCATTATACAAAACCCCGTTTTTTAGAGATAAACTTTAAGGAGTTTCGACATTTCTTAATATTTATTCTTAATTCACCACGAATACAATTTCTCGCTAAACTAAATAAAAAACAAGTGTATTGTGTCATCTAAGAAAAGCACAAGCACAAAAATACTACCGGATTTCGTCCGAAGCGAGAAACGTGATTTGCGTTTAGGCGGGAAACACGAGCGCGTCCGGATTTCTGAACAAAATGCGCTCGCGTTGTTCGTTTCTTAATGTCCCGGACCCACTCGGGCTCCGCTCGGCGCTGGAAGCGGCCTCCCGTCGCCGCCGTGGCCCGCCGTGCCCCACCGCATATGGCTCCGTTCCGTCGACAGGCGCCGCGCCGAATCTGGCGCCTGCGCATTGCCCGGGCCCGCGTCCCCGATACAAGATGGCGGAGACGGTGGGGAGGGAGAGGCGGAGGCGGGTCCGGATTGAATAGAGCGGAGCCTGTACCGGATTCCCACCAAACCCTCACAAGGTAAGGGCGCCGGCCACGTAAGCGCGGCGCCGACGCGATGTACGGGCGGCGGAACGTCCGGGGCGCCGCGCGGTCCGCTCCAGGCCCGCGCGTCGGTGCGACGCGCGGCGCAAAACGCCAATGTTGTGAGCGGGGGGCGCCGCGGCTCAGGCTGGAGCGCGCCCGCCATTTTGTGCAGCGCTACGTCGGACCTAAAAGCCCGCCTAAACCGTGCGTGTGTGTTCACTCGGAAGCGGCCTCCCCGCTCGGGCTCCGCGCCTCGGAACGTCCGAAACGGAGAGCCCCCCTCCTTCCCGCCCCGTCCTCTGCCGCGCACGCCGCCGCCGCCGCCGATGCCGATGCCGCTACACTCGCGGCGCGCTCCCCTCCTCCTCCGTGTTTGTTTTCGGGCGACTCGAGCCGGGGTGGGCGGCGTAGCAGGCGCATGCGTGTCCTCCGTGCGCTCACTTGCGCTGCAAACGGCCACAAAGATGCACGAGCGACGAGCGGTTTCCTCCGTCCGCCCGGAACCGGGACGTTCGCGCCGTGGCCGGTTTCGTGCGAAGCGCGTTCCGTACGCGCCCCGCGGCGTCCCGAGTGGCTTTTCCTGCCCACTGACAATTAGCAAGCTAGTTGGCTACATGTCAGCTCCGCCAAAAAAAAACAAAAAAAACACACGTTTTTATGAATGAGTTCTCTTCACAAATGAAATTATCAAATGTGTTCCAAGGGGCTGAACCGCTTGAATATATTTGCATTCAGTGTACGTCGAGGAATGCATATGCAGTGCAGAAATCATCGTATTTGCACCCACGTTCCAATTTTAATTTTAATGTGTTCACTTACAGCCACACACACACACGGTCTAAAAGCAGGTGCGTGTTATGAAGGTGTAAATGAGGCATGGTGCTGATTTCACAGGACAGATGAGGAGAAATGACAAGTGAAAACCACGGAACGGTGAAGGGGGAGCCTTCGGGGGTGATGTCTCCCACTGGGTCGTCCTCACAGGGGCCACCGCTCGTGGCCTCAACCAGCAAACCGACTCAAGAGCTGCCAGGTTGGAATCGTCCCCCTTTAAGGCTAGACATGAAATCTAAACACAATTGTGTTCTAATGCAATTAATTTTTTTTTTTGCACGATCGGAGTTGCCGTTATCCAGAAATGAAACTGCAGAGGAATGTACTGATTATCCAGGGCCATTACTTATGTAGACAATTTTTAATGATTTTAAAAGACCATTAGAGCATTCAGTGACACTTGAAGCCAGACAGAAGTCGACGGGAACTTGACACGAGATAATTTTCTCAGATGAGCTGGTGCAGGCCGGCTGGTCGAAGTGTTGGAGCAAGAGGGAAAACCGGCCTTACTACTTCAACCGCTTCACCAACCAGTCACTATGGGAGATGCCTGTTCTGGGACAGCATGATGTCATTGTAAGTGCTCAACCTGTCTGCTTCCATTTCCTCTTTGGCCTGTTTTTTTTTTCAGTATTGTAGAGCTGTAGAGTTTTTCATTGCTTGCTTTGTTCTTGTTGGGGCCAGTGGTGGGACCGTGTGCTGTGCTGCCGTGTATCACAAGTGACAATCACTTCACTTTTAGTTCTTGCTTTTCCAGTCTGACCCACTAGGCTTGAATGCAGCTCCGGTCTCAGCAGATGGAGTAGCTGAAGCGGGCGTGGGAAATGGACAACGCAAACGCCGGTTGTCCGAAGAAGCTGCACCGGGGACACTGAACAGCTTTAAAAAACCGAAGGTGAGGTTCTGTCACCTTCTGACATTGAATTCTAATGTGTTATGGAGTATTCGGACCCTATGCTGCACCTTTTTCGACTGTACTGGTTTTGGAGCTGGCACTGGAGGAGAAGGGGTACCAGATTCACCAGATTCTAATTTGATAGTTACATTTTTTTTTTTAAGTTTTATTAAAAGGCTGTACCTTTCTTTGTGACAGAATTTTGGTTTGTTTATGTGTAATATGACATTTAAAATCTACCATTTATGTTGGTTGGATGTGCTTATTTTTCCCCACTATGGTAACAGGTCTAATGTTGAAATGTTTTCCCCGGTATGGGATTTTAGGTTGACATCTCAGCTATGCCAAGCACCCCTACAGTTCCCATTTCACCAAGCACCCCAGGAGCAAAACCCTGGAGCTCCACATCAGATGAGGGCCAACAGAAGCAGGGCCAACCAGCCGCTCCTGCACCGTACCGTCCTTCTGTGTAAGAATACCTGTAGAATTTACAGCATAATGGTCAACAATATGATGCTTTTTGTAGCGTTGGTCATCTGAAATGTATTTTGGTATTGGCCTGAATGAATAATGACCGACATCATTGTGCATCTGTGCACAGAGTATATTGGGATCTGGACATCCAGACCAATGCGGTGATTAAAGAACGGGCCCCGGCAGACTATCTCCCTCCTCACCCTGAGATCGAGCTTCAGCGTGCCCAGCTAATGACAAAACTCCGGCAGCACTACCATGAGCTCTGCTCCCAGCGCGAGGGTAAGTTTGTGTGCGCCTGACCGTGTGCCACTATCAACCATTATAAAGTGTGGAAGTGTCTTCCTTAAAAATCTGCTCAAAATTCATGCAATCTTTGCTGTGTTTATGTAAGCTTTGTTTATATCATATGTCCATATTCATTGTAGATGGACCAAAGATTAGAAAACAACATAAGACATTAATTTCTTAACAGAAATAGAGATGCCAGGGGAAGTTATGGAGAATCTTAAATCGTTCTTCTGTCCAGTAGATTTATCACAATTTTCATGAAATTCTTACTCACTGTTTCTTTACAGGAATTGAGCCGCCTCGGGAGTCTTTTAACCGATGGCTGTTGGAACGCAAGGTGGTAGACAAAGGAGTGGACCCTCTTCTACCCAGTGAATGTGATCCAGTCATCTCACCATCCATGTTTCGGGAGATCATGAACGATATCCCC
The DNA here is from genome assembly GCF_900700375.1 of Denticeps clupeoides. Classification (NCBI taxonomy): domain Eukaryota; kingdom Metazoa; phylum Chordata; class Actinopteri; order Clupeiformes; family Denticipitidae; genus Denticeps; species Denticeps clupeoides. The sequence goes on from NC_041718.1 coordinate 16,308,884, forward strand.
ATTAGGTTAGAACTTTGATTTGGATATGTCCCATGTTCAAAGGGAACCAAAACAAAATTTATGAATTATAGGGCCAATTTATGAATTATAGGGCCATTATGACTGCTTTATATTGATTAGTTCTCTGTCGTCCCTAAACAGGCTATCTCGCATCAAATACAAAGAGGAGGCCAGAAGGCTCTTGTTCAAGTATGCTGAAGCGGCAAAGAAAATGATCGAGTCAAGGTATAAGATTTGTGCATTTATCTGCCAGTGAGTCGACATGAATTCCCATACACAGACTTTGAAGTTAACTGTGCAAATCCTGACATTCCAACAGGAACGCCACACCGGAAAGTAGGAAATTGGTTAAATGGAACGTAGAAGACACCATGAGCTGGCTGAGGAGAGATCACTCTGCCAGCAAAGAAGACTACATGGTATGGCACGCTCTCGCAATGACGCGCCCTGCGAGTTTTTGAGCGACTTCCCTGAAATTCTGAATGGTGTTTTGATGGCCTTTCAGGATCGCCTCGAGCACTTACGGAAAGAGTGTGGCCCCCACGTCACCGCGGTAGCTAAAGATTCGGTGGAGGGAATCTGCACTAAGATTTACCACATCTCTGCTGAATATGTCCGACGGATCCGGCAGATTCACCTCACCCTGCTCAGAGACTGCAACATCAGTGGTTCGTGTCTTGAACTGAGATTGTGCGAACTGGCATGTTTCACAGTGGAGGTTTTACAGAGCTATTGGTTTTTTTTTTCGGATTCAGTGGATGGTGCCGAGAATGCTGAGGTGCAGGACCGGTTGGTGTACTGCTACCCCCTCCGGCTGGGAATCACCGCACCTGCTCAGCCCCGCGTGGAGCTGCACTTCGAGAACGACATTGCCTGTCTGCGCTACAAGGGCGAGATGGTGAAAGTGAACCGGGGTTACTTCAGCAAACTGGTGAGACGAGCTGGTGTTGGCTGATTTTATACCTGGTGCTCTTTGCACAAGAAATCTGTATATTGACAACGTTTTTAAAAAAATGTTCAACATTTTTTTTTTTCCCCCCCCCAGGAGCTTCTTTATCGGTATAGCTGCATTGACGATCAACGGTTTGAAAAGTTTCTGTCACGGGTCTGGTGTCTTATTAAAAGATACCAGGTAAATGTCGCAGTTATTTTCAATGAATAATTGCAGCTGATGGTTGGTGTTGCTGTAAAAGCAGCTTTGACGTGGTGCTTTCTTGGTTTCCGTTTCAGGTGATGTTCGGCTCTGGCTTGAACGAAGGCACAGGTCTTCAAGGCGCTCTTCCTGTCCCCGTGTTTGAGGCTCTCCACAGGCTGTTTGGAGTCAGTTTTGAGTGTTTTGCGTCACCACTCAACAGCTACTTCAAACAGTTTTGCTCTGCCTTCCCAGATATAGACGGCTTTTTCGGATCCCGGGGGTAGGTTTGCAGTGAGCGCCGCCATGACTGCAGTTTTACAGTCACAAGAAATATGCAAAAAACGCTCATGCGCTTACTTCACATTTGTCCCCTCAGGCCTTTTCTTAGCTTCTCTCCGGTCAGTGGGTCCTTTGAGGCAAACCCCCCATTCTGTGAGGAGCTAATGGATGCTATGGTGACACATTTTGAGGTGAACTATTCTTTTTGCCTGCACCGACCTGTCGTCTTTGCACACGCAAACTCTCTCTTCTAAATTTAATGCATGAGCTGAAACCGTAACAAATAGGGGTGTTGAAATTAATCGTATAATCGATGCATCGAGATGCAGACGTGGGCGATATTGCATTAATGCAGTGCAGAACATAATCAATAATATCATGATGACGTGGAATTCAATTTCAGCCTGATCTGGGAACAGCGCCACTCCGGGTCGGAGTTTTACGCTGCACGTATTTTCACGTGACCAATTTGGACATTACACGTACCAAATGTTACTGCTTTTATGTACTACAAAATGAAATAATACAAGGACCTCGGTTCCTCTGCTTGGTGGGGATGTCGATCTGCATCAGGCCCGGGGCAGACTATTAACTCCGCCCACAACGTAGTGCCGTGTGCATTTAAAGGAGAACTACCAGTATATATAATTGTTACAAGGTGAGTGCGGACGTAACAAGTTTTTCTGCTCTGGAGCAAATCAGAGCGTCTACACAGGCACACGAGACCGTAACTCTGGTATTTGGAAACATCACGTGACCATGTAGAAAATGTCTGGGATGCATCGCGATGCATCGATATCGAGGCACTGCTAATCGTAATCGAATCGTGAGACCAGTGAAGGTTCACACCTCTAGTAACAAACTATTTATTGTGGACTCTTTTTGTTTGCAGACTTTGCTGGATCATTCCACTGAACCTCTCTCCTTCATTGTATTTGTGCCGGACTGGCGAGACCCTCCTACCCCAGCGCTTACACGGATGGAGGCCAGCCGTTTCCGGCGACACCACATGATCGTGCCAGCATTTGAACACGAGTACCGCAGTGGGTCGCAACACATCTGCAAGAGGTGTGTATAACTGCAGACCCTTGTATATATGCTTGTGTGTGTGTGTGTGTTTAAAACCTCCTCCTCTCCTTACCTTCCTCAGGGAGGAGATGTACTACAAGGCCGTCCATGGGACAGCTGTCTTCTTTCTCCAGAACACTGCTGGCTTCAACAAGTGGGAGCCCACCCCGGATCGGCTCCAGGAGTTCCTGGCTGCGTACCGCGTCTCTGGCCGCTCGCTGGCCTCACCGGGAGCCTCCTCTTCTGCTAGCGGAGCGGGCGGCAAAGACTCTAAGGCAGGTCACGAGCGCACTGCAAGCGTGGACACACCGGGGAGCCAGGACAACAGCAGTCCGGTCGAGAAGAGCGTGGCGGATGCTGGAGCCGTTTAACGGGAGGAGGGGGTGAGCAGAGACAGAGGGGGACGTTATGTGTGTGAGAAACGTGACTGTGTGACTGAGGCACAGCTCTCAATATGCGCCAAAGGAACCCATTGGTGCTGAGGGGGCGTTTATTATTCATGTTTACTTCTTCTGCCTCTACTATTTAATATCAGTTGTTTGGGGGTTTTATTACTATTATGATTTGTAATAATAATTATTTTTTATTATAGTTGTCGATCAACAATACTGTTCATTGGTGATTTAATTTGTAAATCTGTGCATTTGTCATTTGGCCTTTAAAAAAAACAAACAAAAAAAAAAAAGTGATGTGGTCACAGATCATGCAGTCTGTCTGGTAACATTTTTATTTTTATTTTTTTACTTCGTGTCCTTCAGAGCCAGCTGTTATGTTGTTTCGATGACCATTTAAGGTGATCGTAGGGACTCATAAAGATCCGTGATGAGGCAGCTATATTTTTAATCCGTGTAAGTGAAGCGATGTGTTGCTAAACTAGGTGTACATACTACACACCCATTCCCATGGTAGTTCATATGTGGTGGTCCACATTGAAAGGTTAAAGTATAGGCCTTTCTGCGTTGGACACAAGTGATGTACACGTGTCCAGTAATTTCGCTGTCAGGATAGGAAAGTCAATTTCATGTCATCTCACCTGCCCCATTTCTCACTACTAGTGATTTTAAGATATATTGCTTTAGAAAGTGTGAATTTAATTCATGTGAAGAAGACACATTCATAAAATAAAATAAAAAAGATGCTGTATATAGTATTAAAATTGCTATTTTTTTTTTTACCAGATTTTGACATGCCTTTGGGAAAGGTTCCCAGTATGAAGAAGGGGGACGTTGAATAATACATTTTAATGTTTACGTCTCTTCTTGGGAGCAGTGTGTACAGGGCTTGATTTTATTATAGTAAGTCACTTTTCTTTTCAGCGTCACCTCACACTTATACAGGTTCATGATGTGAGAGGTGAGACAGGTGTTCAGACCTCCCTGCTCTAGGTGGTTTGACATGAAAGGACTGTCTTTTCTGACATGGGGACGACTTCATTCAGTCCTCTATTTTCTGTACAAAATACAGAAAATACTCCTTTAATGTATTTACAGACGGCCTTATTCTTTAATTGTGACAGTAGGCTGAGAGTAATTTTAAAACAACAAAATGTTTTTCCCTTAAGGTTGCAAGTTGGCTCTGTTTAAAAGGATGTATGTTCAACCTTTAAAATAATGTTTGCTTTCAGATCCAGATTACAGCGCATACTAAGGCATAGAAAGTTCAGGTTGCTATGTAATATTTGTGCAAAATGGTTGTCTTGTATTGTGTATGTTTACACCCTTAAGAGATTAGAGTGCATCACTGGGCAGCGTAATGAATGTAAATTTGTAAAAAAAAAAAAAAGAAAAAGAAAACGTCAATCATATTGAGACAGAAAGAAAAGATCTATATAAATATATATATTTAGTAAATATATATATATATTAAATGAAGTGTTCTTGTAGAATTTATTCTAGCTGTTACAGTTGGCTTTATTGTAAATCAAGAACACAACTGTCTGTATTTCATAACCTAAATACTTACAACATGAGCTTTGATAATTATTATATACCATAACCGCCTCTAATCTATCTATTGAAGCCCTTTTCCCAACCCCACACAGCTTTGCAATAAGCCTAATGTGTCCCAGCTGTTGACATTGTCCCAATGTAATTGTTTCTTCAAACTAAACTGTCATTGTCACAATCTGTCCGTCTGTAAGGGTTCACGTCAGCCCTTTCTGACCTTTTCATATGAGCATTATGCACCTGTTGGATGCAAATCCCAGTGTGTGTTTGTCACCAGCAAAAAGACTGTAGATATTGTACAGAAATTGGTATGAAGTACGTGTTATTTTTCTCTATGCTACAGTTGTATTAAGCTCTTTTGGAACTTGGAACTGTATTTTCTTTGTTTTCTTCATGCCTTTTTGTTTTTATTTTTAATTTAACATTTTTAAAAACAAAATCTGTTTATGGATCCTACCGTTTATGATATAGTTGTTTTAATCTGAACCAAAGTGTTAAAAAAATTATCTTGTTTGTATAAGTAGAGTTGTGTATGATAGCCACAGTAATTCACAAGGTGTAACCAGCAAATTACTCCTTAAATTTATTTTTATAACTTTTTTTTTCCTCCGTTGGAAAACAGATTTCATGTCCTGGTTTTTATTTTGCATGATTGGATACTTTTCACAATCTGAAATTATATATGTATGTACTATCTTACTGACTTTTTGAGGATTTTTCCACATTTTCATATTTTATTTTTCCCAAGCATTTGTCATTTAATGTGTTTTTTGTTTTGTTTCTCGTTAAGGTCATGTACCATGTAGATCATCTGTATTATGAATTTTTTTTTTTTTTTTTTTTCCTTAATGTACTTCCTATGGCAAATATAAGGTGAATGTAAATATAACTTGCCTGTTGTTGGTTTCAGTTGCACTTTGTCATTCAAATACTTTTAATTGGGTTCATTATTTTGTTAAATATGGTTTTTAATGACACGGCGTGCTAGTACATTTAAGTGTTATTCCAGCATTTTTGGAGTTCAGTTTAAAAACGGTTTGGGGCTGTCAGGGTCCCTACAAAGATGGCCGCCAGCGCTGTCCGCTACACTGCGTCATTTAGACACGCCCATTGGATGCGCGCGCACGCGCAGTACGTGGTCATTACTAGCCCCAGTACAACAGATGGCGGTATATAAACACACTCCATCTGTTAGCTGGTAGGCTAACCAGAAGCATGAGGCCACCTCGTCGAAACTAGAGCAGCGTTTAATGCGGATTAGACCCGTTTTTTTTATTATCACAAATCAAGGAAGTAGGGAGTCAGTGGGCGGAGGCCGTGTTTTTTGCTCTATACTTCAGACTGTAATGACGTCGGCTGAGCACATAGATCCCTGTGTTGCAAGACTTGCTTAAAGGCTAAAGTTGCGAAGTTTTGACATCAAGGGTGCAAGGGCTGCTGCAAGCAAGCAAGCAAGCAAGCTTGCAGTTCGCTGCCGCTTCCTGTCGTCGCCTGGGTGTTTCTCGTAAACGCGTGTCGCCGGAGAGCATCGAACCTTCTGCTGCTTCGGTGCCGGAGTTATGGGGGCTCACAGAAGCGAGGGGCGCAGGGACTGGCTTCAGCAGGACTGCGCGGAGCAGCAGGTCCAGTCCGTGGTGAGCGTGGCTCTGCGTAATGTCTGCGTGAAGTTCGATCGCCTCTCTCCGAGACGCGCTACGTGTAGAGAGTTTTGATTCCTTCGTTAAGCCTCGCGAAGGAGATGAGTTTTTGTGAGGTGATGCTTTTCGCATTTCCGCTTTTACAACTGAGGTTCTTTTATTCACTTCATGATGCACATCTTTTGTTACGCAATTTTTCCACTACACACACACTAGTAAGTAAAGTAGAGGGTGGTAGAAGCCTAGTGGGTAACGCACTCGCCTATGTACCAGACGTCCCAGGTTCAAACCCCACTTACTACCATCGTGTCCCTGAGCAAGACACTTAACCCTAAGTTGCTCCAGGGGGGGACTGTCCCTGTAACTACTGATTGTAAGTCGCTCTGGATAAGGACGTCTGATAAATGCCGTAAATGTAAAGTGCCTGCCTGTCATGCTAAATGTTGTTGATGTTCTTGTGTGTCAAGAAAACATTTTGATAATGAATGTGTTCATATACACACGCACAGTCGCCCATTAAATTTCAGTTTTGCACTGCAGTGAAATTAAGGCAGAGTCCTATTTCCTCCTTAGAACCCTTGGAACATAATGATAAAGCACAGACAGGTACATCGCAGAGGCCGGCGCTCTCAAATGACCGTCAGGTAACTGGGATTAGTACATAATAACGTAATTGTCTTGATTATTTTACTTTTGCCATTCAACTTGTGTAAGAGCGCTTGTGTAAAGTCTGTGGCCTGTCTAAGCATTCTTTTTTCAGCCGGCCGTGATAATGAGTGGAATGAAGTGCTGCCGCGTTATCAGCAATGTTGCTGTCGATGACTGATCGGACGCTGCTGTTTACAGTTACACAGATCCCGTCATTTCCATGGATCTCCTGCGCACCGTGCTGCAGCCCAGCTTCAATGAGGACATTCTGGAGGTTTTTAGAAAGTACATGAAGGTTGGTGAATCTGCAACTATTGTCAGTTTTGTTTAGATGCCAAACGCTTTCTTAATTCGAGACGACACTACTCGACGAAGTCCTTATTCCGGTTTTCATTGTCTTCCACTTGCATTGGTTTTCCAAAACTCTTCCTCCACTACTTTTTCAGCAAAGATCATGATACTCATTATTTTTCGTTTGAAACCCATCTCTTGTGCATTGCCACTAAATGTAATACTTGGCTTTATGTGCTTGCACGTTGATTGCACATTAGTTAAACGGTTGATGTTTCTTGCTTGGTGGGGCGAGAACAGTTTTTTGAGAAGGCGGCCAGCAACGTTAAGGAGAACGTTGGTGAGGAAGTGCAGACCGACCAGCTGATCAGGGAGGCATGCCGGAATTGTCTGGAGCATGTAAGAGCCTCCACACATTAATAAAAATGAATAATAAGAGATGTGTGCATCGGGGTCCTGTGTCTTATCTGTGTTACCTCTGTTTAGGCCAAGCAGTTATTTCCTGACGGTGAGAAAACAGCCTCAAAACCGGGAATGGATGCTCAAGTCAAAGTGAGAAACTCATCAGAACAACAAGAGCATTCACTTGTGCTCATTAATTTACTGAACAAATGCAACCATAATTTATTACAGCGAGCCAGACATGTGGATGATGAATCTAGTCAAAGGGGCAGTCCTGTACCAAAAAAGGTAGTTTACGTTGCTGATTGTTCTCCTAGTTGAGGAGGTGGTTGATTTCCATTATTTAGTTCAGGAACAAATGAAAATGAATGAACGTAAATTATATGTAACATTGAACTTTCATATAAATTTGGGCATCATTTATATTTAATTTGCAGCGCAAAGGTCGACCTCCAGGACCCATGGCCCCTTACGACCGCCCGACCCAGTACAGCGCTCCGTAAGTGTATGTTGTAGCCTGAGCATGAAGTTTCCTCCTATGTTTACTGATTACTGACGTCATAATTCTGTTGCTCTTAGAACTAAACCCAAGGCACTGGAGACCGTAAAGCGTGATGGACCAAAGGCAAGATTTTGTCATAGATCCTGCTAACCATAGAGATGAAATGTCAGCCATTTAACACAAACGTCTAATGTTCTTCTGTAACAGTGGGATCCTTCTAGATTAAATGAGAAGAGCACATTTGTTTTAGGGTCAAGGGCTAACAAGTAAGTGGAAAGAAGTGAACATAGTATACTAATAAACACAGTGCTGTTAATATTGTAGACATTTCTTAAAACCTAACCTTTGGTTCATTTTAAGGGCTTTAGGGATGGGTGGTACCAGAGGAAGAATATACATCAAACATGCTGACCTTTTTAAGGTACGTTTTTCAGTTTTATTTGTTGTATTGCAACACCAGCAGGCTTTCTTCAACATGATTGGCTGCTGATTAGATGATAAGATGAACCAATCTCACCAAAGAAAGGTTTGAAAACCTCTGCTGTGCACTTAATACAGTTCTGTCTGTTAAACCAATCATAAGTTAAAGTATTAAAGATAAATATTTTAGAAGTGGATATAAACTATACTTAATTTTACATACTTAATTACTCAGGGCACTGCAAATAGCTGGTTTCTTCCAGGTTCATAGATTTCATACCACTGCCCAAAGGCATATACACAGTTAATATGAACTGGCCATGGGTTTGAGTGTGGCGTAAAGCCCACTGACCTGGGATTGGCTCCAGGAGCTGCAACCCAGATCTGGATTCTGCCGTTCTGGATAGAGAGTGACTGAATTATATAGTGTTAAAATGAGACTTTTTATATAGAGATGTGACCAGTAGGTTCTTTAAGAATTTACATTGCACATACATAAGCTCGTCAGTTAATGTTGGTTCTATATGTAAACTAGTGAGGTATAACGAACAGCAGCTTGGCAGCTGATTAATTTACATAACATTTATTCCTGTTAATTAACGTACATCTAAGTGAAGATATGTGTTTCAGTATGCTGCAGATGCCCAGGATAAGCACTGGCTCGCAGAGAAGCAGCATATGAAGGCCACTGGTGGAAAAATGGTGAGGGACTACAAGACCGTAGCCTCCATCCCAGACCATTTAATAAATTGATGGACTGTAGTCTTAATTTAAATTATTCCAATCAATAGGGTTTGTGGATGAATTGCTTTTTAAAAAAATATTCAATAGTATGAATAGTGGTGTAATAGTGTTGGTGTAATATTGATATTTATTGATAGGCCTATCTGCTGATCGAAGAGGATGTACAAGACCTTGCCACAAGTGAAGACTACAAGTAAGGGATTTGTGTAATCAGAGTTTTTAATTTTTATATTATGAAGTATTAAACAAACTTCCCTCAATGTTCTGCCTCAACCAGAGACTGTCCAGATCTGAGGATGGATGAATTGAAGCCGTTCATGGTTCCAATATGGATGATTGAGAAAATGCAGAAGGCAATGGAGGCTCAGAGATCAGAGAAAGACTAAAATACAGCAGGGAATGTGTTGCAGTAAGACAGAATGATGTTTTATTTGTGTGGTTAAAAAATAAATAAATGCCTACCTCTGCAATTTTGAAAAGTAGACACATTTGACTTTTACCCTGTGTATTGCCCAGTTCAGTTGTGAAGGTGCCGTCGCTCTGCGGGTCAAGGCCACTCCGTACTTGTAGATATCTGCTAATGCTTTGCATATGGTGTTACAGTGGACCGCAACACATGTGTATACAAACCGCAACTTTAGAGGCTATAGAGATAACCCCCCTTCATAAAAAAGCTCATTCAAGAAATCAGAAATGTTTTGGGATTGTTTCCTATTCTTACTTTTGCATATTTATATTGCTGTACTGTTTTTATGTGTTTTATGTTTGTCCATCAGAAATGCTTTTTTTTTTTGTAACAAATCCAAGATTGCACCTGCTGATACTGTAACATACTTGTTGAGGATTTTTTTTTTTTTTGTATGCTCATTGATCAGTGTAGTTTTTATATTGTTTGAGTTTTTTAAGTAATTGCTTTATGTACTCACCAAAAAGGGATTTATTGTAATGTAAAGAATGGCTTACAAAAAAAAAAATAAAAAAAAGTTTATGGTAAATAAATTTTACTGCACAAGGATTATTTATGTATTTATTTGCCCTATGTATAAAATTTCCACCGCAAATGGATTTGAAATATTTGCTGCACATGCTTTATTATTGGCAAAATGAACCCCCCCCTCCACTTTTAAAGTGAACCTACGCGTCGCTTCCGAGCAGCCCAGCGGCCTACGGACACGCCCACGCGAGTCCAAAAGGTCCAATGAAATTGAAGCTCGGTGTCCGGCGTCGTCCAGTGGCGGCGCCGCTTCTGAGGCGCGCTCTGGTCCGGCCACGCCGATTGGCTGCGGCGTTCGGCGTGTCAGTAAAACCTTCCCCGGGAGGAAAATTCAAACCGGGGGGGCGGGATAATCATTTGAAAGTGTCGGTACGTGAATACGTGAAGTCGAGCGTTCCTGCTTTCGCCGGAAGGAGCGGCGGACGTTTCTGCGAGCGACCAGGTATTTAACTTTTTTTTTTTTTTTTTTTTTTTTAACACTCGGAAGGCTGCGCCGATTTGCTCTGAGGCGCTTTCGGTTCACGTCAGGAGTTAGGTGTGAAACGATACCTGCCGCAAACGTTCCCGGCTAAGCGCACCGCTAGCGTGGCTCCAAACTGAGGTGTCACGTCACGCCGACCGGCTTCGGATTCACCCCCCCTCCCCATTTTATGTGAAGTTTGGGGTTCTAGTTTTGGAACGTGAACGTTGTGAATTTTTTTTTCCGCAGAGCAATGGCTTCTCAGAACATGGACCCCGCCGCAGCATCCTCCGCAGCGGCCCTGAAGGGCAACGAACCCGGCGGCAGCGCGCCCAAGGGATCCGTCTCTAAAAGGTGACGAGTTCGCACCCGAGCTGTGCGTTTTTAACCCCCCCGTCCCCCGAGCTCCGCGTCTCACCGTGTTCTCTCCCCCTCCCAGGCTTCAGCAGGAGCTCATGACGCTGATGGTGAGCGCTTTGGTTGGACTGTTACCGTCTCTGCACTCGTCGACTCTTTCTTGACCGTCCTGCCGTCGTGTTTTTTGTGAGTGTGTGTTTTTTTTTTTTTTGACCCGCAGATGTCTGGAGATAAGGGGATTTCAGCTTTTCCAGAGTCTGACAACCTTTTTAAATGGATCGGGACAATAGATGGCGCAAAAGGAACAGTGAGTTGAGAAACGAGAGCATTAATAACGGTGGGTGGGGCGCACTGCTTGGGTGTAACACCCCACATCTCTCCACAGGTCTACGAAGGCCTGAGGTACAAGCTGTCGTTCGAATTCCCCAGCGGCTATCCCTACAAGGCGCCCAGAGTCGCTTTCATCACGCCCTGCTTCCACCCCAACGTCGATGAGAACGGCTTCATCTGCCTGGACATCTTGAAGGAGAAGTGGTCCGCTCTGTACGACGTGCGCTCCATCCTGCTGTCCATACAGAGTTTACTAGGAGGTGTGTGTGTGTGTGTGTGCGTGTGTGCACGCGTCCTTTTTAACCAACACATCCACGTTATCCCACCTCCTTTTGTTCTAGAACCCAACAATGATAGTCCGATGAATGCAGCGGCTGCCGCGCTCTGGGATGACCAGGAAGGTGGGTGAAGTCCTTGTTGGGGGGGGGGGGCGTAGAAATAATTTTCATTCTCTTGTGTTCTGAGAGGTTTTATGTTTTTCTTTTCCTTTCCTTTTCCTTTTTTTTTTTAAGGTTTTAAGGTCCATCTGCATTCAACGTATAAAAGTTAACCAAGACGAGTCTGTGTTTAATTTCTGTCGTCTGTTTTGTCTTACCTCCCTTTTCACTGATTTATGTAAATTAAATACTGCTTTTGTGTGTACAATATTTTTATGTTGCATGACGCTAAATAAAGTACGTTTCACACTCCAGCCCCCCACTGTAATAAGCTTTGGAAACAGTATCACAGGAACATTCAAGTACATTAAAATACAAGAACAGTTCTTGTACATTTTATGTATTTAAAAAAAAAAAAAATCTTTCATCAAACTACGTTTTTAGGTGTCGTCACATTTTTGTGTTGTCTAGTTTCTCTCATTAGCATTTCTTATTGTCTATTAAAACCAAGTAACTGCTTGTCATACTCTAATATCTGAAAAGACAAGGTGACAATTGTGAATAATCAGGGGTGTATCTTGGCAATGATCTCACAATATGATTATCATGATTTATTGTGATGTGAAAACAGAGCTTGTATACAAGATCTGTTTGGATCATATTACATTAATAATTCAGCCAAAATAACAACTTGCAATTGAATTTTTAACTAAATTTCTATGCTAAATTGATATTTGATGTCCCTGTATTGATATAATATCACCATGTAAAATATCACGATATATTGCTGATTTGGTATTTTCTAACACCCCTATTGAATAATCAGTCTTACCGGCCTGGACATCCGGCATTTAATTTATTGCAAGGTTCATGCAAACACCTGGTAGAATTTAGAAGCACCATCAAGACATTTACGGGAACCACAGCATGTTGTGCAACATCCATCATTTAATTAATGAGGGTGTGAGGCAACAGGCAATCAAATTATTGTAGACCAGTATGCTAGGAAATGGAATGAAACTGTACTCTGGTACACTCAACACAATTTAAAGCTTTACTTTGTCTATTTTATATACTTTGTCTGTTTATTCAAGGGGAGCAGCAGTTTGCTGGTTCTGGTCAAACTTGCAGAAGTTAAAATAATTTTCTGTTGTGAAAGTGATTAGTTATCACACATGACACAGCACAGCATCCAGTGCAATGTGGTCTCTGCATTTAACCATCACCCTTAGTGAGCAGTGGACAGCGTGTCGGGATGGATTTGGATTCAGGATTTGAACTGGCAACCTCCCGATTATGGGTGAGTTTCCTTACCTGTTAGGCCTCCCATTGCCCCTGCTACTCACTACCATCTTCTGCAGCGTGTAATCTCAGACAAAAACAAATTCAATGTTTCACAATTGTTAAACAAGAATAGTACTGAAAAGTGAAAAGCTGAAACCCATATTGGATTATGCGGTGCCAACAAATCTAGATAATTAGATAGCTTCAGCTTCTAGTGTAGCTCTAAACTGGTTTTGAGCAGGTGAAGCTTTTTTCCTTATCCTTCAATTGAGCAAACAGAGTATGCAGCCAAGCTTACATCTTGGGTGGTGACAGCAATTGGATGTTGTCCCCTCCTGGGACACCAACTCCACCTGCATCATTTCCTCCAGCGTCTCATCCTGGTCAGGTTCATCCTTTATATCCTCCACCCAGGCTTCTTGTTTGGCCTCCACTGACCACAAGGGCACATTGACCCGTTGCAGCATCTCTTGCATGAGGGAATCCATCTTGGAAATCTGAGTCTTCATGTCAGGGATTTGGTCGTCCTCTACAGCCAGCCAGGGAGTCTGTATTGTGGCGACCCGCGCTGCGATCTCCAACGCCCCCCCAGATGTCCCGGTCTTTACAAGAGTGTCCCGGTCCTTGCGTTGGGTCAAGGGAAAGAATTCTTGTAGGCTGCCAACCTTTTTCAGGTCCTTCTGAAATGTTTCAAGGCCGGTGAGGAGGAAGACCCACATTCGCTCCACATGTTCCCTCTCTTGACCCTGCTCCCCCTCCGCTAGCAAGGCCAGCAGTCTTCGGTGCAGTCCTGGCATACAGAAGACACATTGGTAAAGCTGACTTATGAGGGACACATTACAAAATGCCTGGATGGTGGAGCAGTTCATGCCAGAGTTGACAGTATTAAACTCACTGTAATTTATGGATCATTTTGGGATTTTTTTTTACTTTATTTCAGTGTCCCTATAGCTGAATAAACTGAATAAAAGTCAGAAACAAATTCCCAGTGCATATTCCTACTGGTCAATTAATCATGCCGACAATGCAACATCTAGGACACTTTTTCAACTGGTGCCCGGCGCAGGAGAGGCTCTGCTACATTACAGGAGGCTTTCCTTACATAGAGATTTTCCTCACTCCGTTGTTTAATCGCAGTAATGTCACAGGACTGGGATCCTCCAGGAAGAGCCATTACATAAGAAATTCTATCAATTATTCAAATGCACCTTCATTAAAACGAGGCATTGCCACAGTACCCATAATTTAAAATCATTAGTCATTACGTTTTTTTGCCTAGATGTCCATTAACTCCAATACTGAAAAGGGTTTATTTCATTAATCCTCTGGCAAATCAATTGACAAATCAACGAGACCCTTAATGTATCATGTTTCCGAAAGTTAAAAAATGTTCACCAGATGACAATGTACACGGTACACAGAGTGGTGGAAGCTGGATTGATCTTATTCTAAAAAATAGCTGGCATCCATGTTGCCAACATAATAAAAAGTTATTGAACAAGTGTAAGGTCATCGATATGGGCTGTGGGATATTGAACCCTGTGACTGTGATGACTGGGGTGGGTTACCGGTACAGATCTTGTGAGCCAGCGCTCTGGTTTCTGCCAGCTCTTCCCTGAGGCTGCTGCCATCAGAGTCGCTCCCCAGAGAGGAAGCCATTTGCTGGAAGCAGGCAGTCACCTTGCTCAGGGCAACTTGCGCCCGTTCGCATTCAGTCACCTGCCTCTGCCTGGCCTGGATCTCCCCCACCGACTGCCGCCAGCGATTCATTTGGAGCTGAGTGGCAAAACGGGTCCACATCAGTGAAAAGGAAAAAAGGGATTCATAGAGCATTTGAATCAAACCTATAGTGCATATGATAATTTAAGTGAAATATTTCAAATATGACACGACTCATGCATCTATATAGCTAAATTGTTCTGCAGATTGTGCAGAAATAGTTTTTGCCAATTTTGGCAAATATAAAATGATTTGCTACTTGTTTATGCATTTGGTTACTACATCTTAACTATTGAAATATTAAATACTATTTACTGTTGCTACGATATTGTACAGCGGGAGGTTACACAACATCCCCTTTAAAAAGCAGGAGAATTCATGGAGCTAGCATTACTCACCACTCCTTCGTCTACTGTCCCTTCAAGGTCTCATGGCTTCTTGGATTACTGGCGTGCTGACAGCCCCAAGTATCATCTGGACCACATCTGACCGTCCTCGCGCCAGACGCTCAGTATTATTGTCATCTGCCACACCCACCCCAGCGTTCGCGACCGACGCCTGCATGGGAGCAGCTCATCTGGGAGCCGCATTTCAATTAGACCGACCCCGGCAGCTGATGCCTACCAGGTTCTGAGCAGGTGCATGTGGTAAAGTCAGTCACACACATTTTCCATGCATTCCCAAAGAGACAAAATATTGACATGCTTACAGTGTGAGCGTGAAGGAAAGTGAGTTCGCAGCCCATGGGAAAGCCTCTTTCGATGTTTAATTGGGTGTTTTGTTGAGCGGCTTGTGTGAAATTAATTGTCCCGGGAAGGGCTGCCCGTGATTGCTGAGAGAGAGAGACAGGGATCCTTCGCTGACCCCTGGTGATTACAAGGGCATGTTTGAAAGTTGTGAGTCACCAAAGAGAGGCCTTGATGCAACAGGCCCGGACCCATGAGGGCCGTCCCCAGGGCAACCGCCCTAATATTAGCCAATTAGGTTAGCAAACATCATCAACTCTACAGAACTTGTATGTAAATCGGTGACACGTATCAGGACACGTACATATTTTTTTAAATTGAATACATCAACGATCAAGACAATTTCAACTTCCTATTTCATCCTGCTTTGATTGTTGCACCCATACTGAGCTCCAGTGGGTTGAATAAAAAATGCTAATTAATCACTTATTTTGCAACTATTTAATCATGGTATATTCTGATTGATCATGATTCAGTTTTCATTGTGATAAATATACACAATGCATATTTAAGTGTGGGAAAGAATCTCATATGGGCAATGAAAGGGAGATGAGCTGGTCTTTTATCTTATAAAATCCCCTACAGACTCTGAAAGTAAATAAAAAAGAAATAAAAATACAAATCATCATTTTGTTTTCAATACATTTTCTAAATGTGAAGTGAAGTGATTGTCACACGTGATACACAGCAGCACAGCACACGATGCACACAGTGAAATTTGTCCTCTGCATTTAACCCATCACCCTGAGTGAGCAGTGGGCAGCCATGACAGGCGCCCGGGGAGCAGTGTGGGGGGACGGTGCTTTGCTCAGTGGCACCTCAGTGGCACCTTGGCAGATCGGGATTCGAACCGGCAACCTTCTGATTACAGGGCCGCTTCCTTAACCACTAGGCCACCACTGCCCCAATGTAAGGGCACCACTCTCCCCATGTAAGGGCAGATTCAGACATGTTAATATAGAAATGTGGAACAAATACAAGACATTGCAATGCATTAAAAGGTGGGTGAAACACCTAGCAATGTGTCATTTGTGCCCACTTTTCATGGACCCCACTTTGAGAACCACTTGTATACACATTCAGTCCTGCAGCAGTGTTCGGTGCACGAAAAATGCCAAACATTTGTTTCAGAAACACCCGTGTACAATGACACTGTTTAGATACTTTATTAAATATCCATTAACAGCTTAGGCGGTTCATTCCCATTGCAATGACGAACACAGATTCATCTTACTTTTTTACAACATTAAGTTACAACTTGGGCATAGACACGCCTTACAAAGGCAACCAGAAAATTCAAATGCATACATGTTGACTATGTTGTATGTCTTAGCACATCCTTTTACTATGGGTACCCATAATGTAATCAGACCAAAAGATTGGGCTGGACAGGAATACTACAGATGGTATATTTAACATTACATGTAGTTGAGAGGGCGGTGTTCTCCTTGGGTGATCACATTTATACTAATTAAAAGCCCATTTGGTGAGTGGCACAAACACAAAGAAACGAGAGCTGTGTGACCCGGTCGAGCTTCATATAAACCCTTTTTTTCATTCTTCTAAAGCTGACCTCACACAGGGTGCCCTATCACAGTCCACTGAGGATAGCCCTGCATACTGGATGGGGTGGGAGAACTTGACCGTTCGGTGCTGGTATACTCTGGAATGATGGGAGAAAGGGACCGGGGTTGGAAACAGATGTGCATCAGTGATTTGGCTTGGTCTTTACAGGTCTCGCTACGAGTATGTCCTCTGCACTACAGCGACTCACAAGTCAAGTATTAGATTTTTCTTTTATTTTAGTGCGTGATTTTTAAATGCTATGTGGCGATGGCTTCCATGATTTCATGGCACAGGCATTGGCAGAAGCCATAGAAGACACACAGGACCAGGGTGGAGGGAACAAGGCTGACCAGGATCACCCCCAGGGTGAGGTGCTGGATCATCAGCAGGTAGATGCCCAGGGGCAGAGAGCTGAAGTAGATGAGGCAGAGGAAGCCTATCATGAAGCGCGGGATGGTGCGCGACGTCCAGATGCGGCACTTCTGGATAGGCAGGTGGCAGGGAAGAGAGTCCAGGCTGGGCGGCCGGTAGAGGCGCACCATGTTCAGCATGCTCATGCTCTCTGATGACTGTGACTCCCCGGGCACCTCCATGATGGTGATGACCAGGCAGTCGGAGGAGCTGTGCGACTGGTCGCCGCTCCCACTGCAGCCCCCTCCGCTGAGGCTGTTGGGGGTGAGCACCACCTCACCAGGGGTCACCGAGCCGCTCTTTCTGGCTCGGTCCTGGTACGTGAGGATGGCCAGGATGTTGCTGTCGTCCTTCAGAAGCCAGATCTCATCATCTGGGACGTGGGTCTCGTGGCGGCAGAAGGGGCAGCTGATGATGCTGGGGGACGAGTCGCCTGTCTCCACGATCTTCTTCAGACACTTGGCACAGACTCGGTGCAGGCAGCTCAGCACCTTGGGCTTGCGGGTGCGAGTGTCATAGCGGTTGTAGCAGATCTTGCATTCGAGCTCCTCAACAGTGTAGACCAGAGGCTGGGAACTGTCCACCTCCAGGTCCAGCTTTTGGCTCATCCTGAGAGCAAGGACGGGGGCAGCGATGCCAAAAAGCCACTGACACTGACGTGAATGCTTTAAGGAAAACAGTCACAGGTCTCCTTGTAGTTTAATCCCTGATGCGCAGTATGTTTTTGAGTCTTTCAAGTCAGCAGACGATACAGCTATATATATTGGCTATATATATATATAAAAGAGAGGACAAATACTTGGAGACAAAAATACTTAAACGTATCAATATACCTAAATACAGTGATAACTGTAAGTCCTGATATGTTTCTGGCAAGCAGAAAGGCCCTGAAAGTAACAGCCTTCACGCTTTCGCTCTACAATATTCACGGGTCAGCATGCTTACAGTTGTCTGAAGGGCTCTAAGGGAATCGAACGTAGGGGGGGGGGGGGGGACGGCGATTTGCTCGACAGTGTGAAGTCTTTTTTTTTTTTTTTTAAAACCTCAACATGCCGCGGCGCCTGTCAGCCTGTTGTAGCTTGTTGTCTTATTACGACACCTCCTTCGCTCCGGACGCATCTGACTATCATGGTCATATCTTCGGCAGCCGAGCCGCTGGCGGACGGGTGTGCAGAGAGACTCCGCGCCGGAGGCTGCATTTGTATCGAGGAGCAAGTCTGAGTTACATTTTATTTATAAAATGAAACCTGATTTCTTTCCTTTTGTTTATGGGAGAGGGTTGCTCAGATGCAAGTGAATACGAGAGTCATGTTTGTATAGGGTAACAGTATAGTGTTCCTATGCAGCAAATCATGGAGAAAAAACAAAAAACAATCAGATATCCATCCGAGGGCTGTTCGTAAGATCCTGGGGTGTGAGTCCAAACACTGGATCCTCGCTGTAGAAAAAAAGAGGGAAAAGGTGTTATTTACTGCACGCGGCTGTTTTACTTTGCATTTTAACTGCTTACGCCATTTTCAGAGCATATCAAATTTTAAATAGTCTAAAATTAGGAGGAAAAACATGGATTAAAAACGTGGTAAGATGCTGCAAGCCATTATGTAGGGCCATGCTAATGGGGGAGATGAGCCGATCCACAATGAGATAAGTGTGTGGCTGTGGCTTCTGGTGAAATATGGGGGAATTTAGCACTGATGTGACTCTGAGTGCCTGGCAGCCTTTGGTTTGAGGGAGGAAACAGGCCTTTACAGTCCATGTGTGTATGTGTGTAATAAAATTATGTTTCAATTCAAAATTAAATTAAAGCTATTAGTGCAATTACTTTATGAATACACAACCCTGAAAAGTATGTCTTTTCAGGGCACAATAACATCTCCCACATTGTCGTGCATTTTTGTGTCCACACCCAACCATTACTGAATGTCTTTAGGCTCCTCCTTTATCATAAACATTATGCACTGGCTATTGTATCATGGTGCTGAAAGGAAGAAGAAGCCGTCATCCATGGAGGCCAATTTATGACATACCTACCCTATACATGTACAGAACAGAATCCATTCAATCAGGCAATTTCTGCAAATGCCATCAACTCAATTCAATCAGGGTATACACAACAGTCCTACATCGCAGTGACATTTGGTGTCACTCATGTTTCAATGCATGTATTTATTTCTGACTGGAGCAGCAAGCGCCACTTACGATAATTAAAATTCCTTAACACATACGGTGTCTATGCATCTATGCACACAGTATCTGATGATCTATCAAGAAATCTACTGTATCAGATAACGGTGTTAAATGAAAACATCATACTGTAAATAAGATTATAGCTCATAATAAAAAGGTTTGCCCACATTTTGAATTGGAATCTATGCTCTGATAGCAGCGGTTCAGGTCAAAATCAGTCTATCAGTCAACGTCTGATCATTCCTTAATAAAGTTCTTAATTAAATAATACAAGATATAGGTGTCCCTACTGCTGAAAGGTGCAGATAAAGATATATATTTATTTTAAGGACACTAAATATGTCACAGACCACTGTGAGGACATTATGAACCAAATGCAATATGGCACTGATGGGTTTTTGCAAAGGTCAGGGCAACCTTACAAAATTGATGACAGAGGGAAAGCTCATCAGTGAGGCCAGCGACAACCATTAAAAGGATTCTGAGAATTTATGGATGCCAGAGGCCACTCCCTGCCTATTACAGACACTTATTTTCCACAAATCTGAGTTGTGTCGTAGGGTGGAGCTACTACAGCCATTGTTACCTATTTATAAGACTTCCCAAAACCACTCGCCACTGAGTTCATGGGACCAAGGTCCAGGTATCTAGTCCAGTTATCTTATCACTCAGCAATCCAAGTGCATGCATTCCAATTTTTTTTTCTTTCTAGGACAGCAGGCTGAAGGATGCGATCTACTCCAAAATCAATGTCCTAGCACGGGTCATTCAGAACAGAAAGCTTAGGATTCACGCAACAATGGCTACGTACAAGGAGAAATCCCTCAAAATTACAAAGCAGGAGTTTCAAAATACCATTTTGGTTCACTGACAGAGACAAAAAGCTGTAATCAAAGCAAAGATTCCACAATACCACCAAATGGAGTTCATAACTCCACCCTGACACATTTCTACACCCATCCAATTCCACCTTCCCGGCCATCTATCTATCTTTCTATCTATCCTTCCGTGGCACTGCACCTTCAACCTTTCCATCACCACCTTCATCTCCATCTATCTTCAAGCCGTCCACCCAGAATTCCCCAAATATTCCTCTCTCTACCACCAAGATTTGCCAAACCACATGCAACTGAATGTGTGATGACCTCTACAACAAACTGACGTGCAAACGATTTATTAATACCTACATTTTATGCCTGCTGTTCTAAACTCAACTTAGATTTCTGTAAAACTCACAACCGAGGAGTAAAGCACTTCACAGGGTAGATCCATGCAACTAGTTTTGTGGTACTTTGTGGTACTTCTGATCTTCCCAAAGATTCCTGCAAATTTCAGTAGAAAAAAAAAAAACTAGCTACTGGATATTAAATAATTAGTACTTAGTCTCATCAATTTAGACTTTAGTAAAAAATCTTCAAAGCACTGAAAGACATGAAAATGAGATGAGTCTATGGTGTAACAATACAAGTGTGCAGATCTGATTTCGTTCCGAGCTACTTAACGGTTACGTAACACTGTTATTTCCTTTTTCCCGCTGTCTCACTGAGCCCAGGTTCTTAGAATTTGAACCGTGGCTATAAATAGAAAGGCCCACACATAGAAAGCCTGTGGAGCTGGAGGATACACAGTGAGTTTTATATAACCGACCCCACCCCCCCCACCCGCCATCCCCACTCCCAGCCAAAAGCGCTCCCTTCAAATGACCGGGGCGGCGAGAACAGACGAAGACCGAGCCCCGCCCAAGCCTTTCCATCCCTCAGGCCAGTGCTGAAGGAGAAGGAAGACGAGAGGGCCGCCACCCAAAATAATGACTGCGACGCTGCATGGCACGCTGTCTCTGCATGCAAAAAAAGGGCGCCGTTACATAAATTGCATGAGACGGGGGGCTGAATTGCAGCCAGTGGGTCAGCTCAGATGTCCTGAGTTGGGACGAAAAGCCAGAGCACCAGTGTGCCTTTAATTCATTACTGATTAAAAATGCAGTGGCCACCTTCATTTCCAGCACACGGCATAAACCAAAAGCAAATGCACCACATTTTACTGCACTTTACATACATTTTACATTTTGAACCATTGCAGCACTCGCTGTAGGTGTTTGCCATCTGTCCAGGAGGGAAAGGATTCATCCATTCGTCAGCTGCTTCAATGGGGACAAGAAGGAGGGAACCCTGGTTCCTTCAGCCTCAATGGGAGCTCTACAGGCACCCCATTGACAGCAGGGGCCAATGTAGCGATGCCGGGGAGTTCCCACAAACCATCTGTTCCCTCCCAAGGAACCAGACACAGGCTATGGATGGTGGAGGAGAAGCACAGCTGCAAGTCAAACCTGTTCTCCCGCTACGCCAAAGACGGCCACTTTGACTGCGCGCGTTTGTGTGAACTGTCACTACCGGTTCGCGTCACCGTTTGCATAACGCGGGCTGAACAGGTTGCACTTCAAACGAATCTGAGGCCGTATGAATGCCCTTCGACTTGGCTGGAAGCACCTGTAGCACTCAGCATTGCGCGGCACCTCAGAGCCTCTGAGGTAGGGGTAGTGATGCCATCTGGGGTGGCACCAAAACAGGTAAACACCATCTGCGTCCCTGTCCTATGTTGGGAACACGTGACATAAACCCGCCGCACTGCCAACATTCATGCGGCAATAAGTTCAGCAGAGGGATAAGCCGAAGCGTTAATCCATAAACCGATTGTCGGAGGGGGAGCATTTATTTGTTACCTGTTTTACTTTGAGCACACCGATGTGCTTAATCTGGATGGCCGAGCAAGCCTACTCGCCGCCGATAAACCGGAAAACGCTCGATACACCTCTCCCACACGTCTATTACTTAAACATAAGCTGCCGTGGCCTCCCGAGAAACTGCTCTATTCATCTTCCTGCTCTCCGGAGATGATGCGTTCTGGCTCGCAGCCATTCGTGCCTCCGTGCTGGGCGCCACAGCGAGGACATCTTCGGCCTTTCAGCGAGATCCGGCAGGACTGGCCTTTCAAAATGGTTGCAACCGTAAATGTCACCCTTTGCAGAGAAAGAGCGGTTTTGTTACGGAAAGTTTGGCGCAATTCGTTGTGTTGTTATTTTCAGTGGGCTGTGCGCTGTGCTATTGAGCGTCAATTTATTGAGCGTATATTTTATAGCCGTCGCACTCCAACTTCCAAAAATGCTGATCCGCAGGGGCTCTGTGTAATTTCCGTGTAAAGCGAGAGAAATTGACCAGGAGGAAAATGGTGCCGAGCCCACAGAGGTTAGGATAATGAACATAAAACACAAAGATAAAAATCCGTCTCACAGCGCGTCAGATACAGAGACGCGAAGGCCGCTGAAAGCAGATCCACAAGACTTTGCTGGGCGATCCATCATTCCGGACATGTACGAAATATCAGAGCGGCCGTGGTCAAGCTGAAGAAGCTGGCTGATCAAACGACATCTTAAAATATTATGACGGATGGAGCGCAGCCATTAATCTTTAATAATCATTTTCGCTCTGCGTAAAGGAGATGTTCGCTGCAGCAGGACGATGGACCTCGTTTTGGCCCTCGGGTGAAATAACCCATTTTAAGCGACCAGGCGCTGCTTCATCAGTCTGAATCAATAGGAACAACTGTGAAGACTTAAAACGCTCTTGCTAAGGTCCTCTATATATACACCCCCACACACACACACACCATCACACCATCTGCTCCCCCCCCCCTCTTTTCTAATTTTATCTGCACTCGCTGGGAATAATGCAATAAGCCACCTGAACTAGGAGAGGCTCTCACAGGGACGAGCTGGGGAAGGGGGCTGGTATCTCTCTCCATATGTCGGATTTTACGGGACAGGCCTGCACCTGGGAGCTGGGATGTTTCAGAACGTCGGCAGGTCCCTCCGACCAGACTGTGAGACGCTCAGGGACGCTCAAAACGCGGCAATTAGATTCAACAATTGTCGAGGCGCGGCCTCCGTTCCCTGATCGGTGAGATGGTTTACGCGCAGGTGGACAGTCATGTTAAAAAGTTGCACTGATTTAATTGTCCTCTTTTTATGTGACGTCAGACTTTCAATCAAACCTGGAATTTCGCTTACATAACATGTACATCCCTAACATAATACATCATGCAGATATATATTACAATCAAATAAATACGATTATGCCAAAATCACACCCCTGTGATATATATTATGTGGATTAAAATAGGCATGTATGTATATTTTACATAGGAGGTTTGAGTGTAGGGGTCACTACAGATGCACTGCAGCTGAGAACGTTTCCTCCAGTCACCCCTGGGTGCCAGTTCTGTAGCCTGTTGGTCGCCCAGATTCGGATAAAGGGGAAAAAATCGCGTTGACCCGGCGCCTCTGGGTGCCTTCGGTCCCGCCGTCTGTTGCGTCGGTGTAACAAGGCGCGAACTTGGTCGTTTTATTCTGCCCTCATCTCATCTGGCGTCCGACTTAATGTCGCAAATTGCAGCATCCCTCGTCCCCCCCTCCACCCTTGGAAAATGAGATTGAACCCAACTTGATACGATTGCGCTGCAATTGCATTATTGTTATTATTATTATTAATATTACTAGTATTATTTTTTATCACACACGTCGCGGTTTTCCCCGGACTCACCCGCGGTTCTGGTTTGTAG